>NC_091022.1:33081466-33360546 GCF_041296385.1 Aphelocoma coerulescens | reverse complement strand
GCTGAGATCTGGCTTTATCTCCTAAAAGAAAAAGACAAAGAACGGTGCTATAACATAGCCATCATTTACACTTGCCCAGCACAGACAAACAGTTACTGACCTTCCTGCGGGAATCCCCTCACCCGGTATGGGGCACTCTGCCACAGATTTAATCCATCTGCATCTGAAAGAAAGCGATGACAAAAGTCAAAGGACTGCATGAGAATTTCACGGCTCCGACCATCTCGTGTGAATTTAGGAATATCATCTAGAGCCCAGCTACAACCTACATTACAAATTTCAAGTCCCCAGGCCTTGTTCTATTACACCTATGTGCCAGACTGTGCGGCAGGGCGGAGCAGCTCCGGGCCAAACCCGTGCAAGCACCCGTGACACAGGAGATGACAAATGAGGAGACACGACAAGGACAGAAAACTCTCTGCAAAAAGAACGACTGCAAGCACATCAAAGGGCTAAGGCAGAAGACACGAGACACAAGATGCCCAAAAGACACAGAACGTAACAATAGACAGGTGACACGACACGCACCGGGATTGCTCTGCCCTGCGCACATCGGCATTGCGATCAAAAGCGAGACTTCCTTTTATGTGGGCTAAGGGGCCCCTTCTTGGATATCTCCATCTCCAAAGCTAATTCAAAAATCCCTCCCGGCAAGTTCCAACCCGACACCCCGCTTTCATCCCCTCCGTAGGTCAGAGCCCTCGACTTATCTCTTGGATGTCCGGGGATGCGAACGTGCCTCGGGTGCAAAAAGAAGGCTGGCTCTCGCTACCCGGGAAGGTCCTGCTGTCGCTGGGCTGTTGTCTCTTAGTCAGATACAATAAAGAAAACCAAGATCAAACTATGAGTTTAGTGGCAAATCGCAACAAGTCGGCAGCTCGCTTCGCTCCTAAGTGCCCCTAGATTCTCAAGGCCCTAGCTTTATCCCTAGTCTAAGGCTGCGGCTGCTATTGTGATAGGCACCCAGGGTAGCAAGGGACAGAGTTACAAGGCGTTTCCATAAATGCATGGGATGTGTTTGCATGCCATAAAACTTGTAAATGCGGCTGCTATGCTTATGGAAAGGCCTTAAGCGGCTCCCAAATACACCGTGCCGCCTTCAAAAGCCCCCTGCTGTAACTCCTAACCCGCTACCCTGCTCGTCCGCCCTCTCCCGGTCGCAATGCTCAACTTCCCTATCGGAAGCCTCAATCTCGGACACCATCTACGGCACGAGGTAGATCCCTTTTTGGACACAATGAATTCACTGAAAAAATTTGAAGTATCCCACTCAACACAACCTGGAATAGCAGGAAGTTGCACTGCTCCAAAAAAAAAAAACCTTAGCACAAAACCAGAAATTATAAAACCACCTTACCAACCCTAAACATGTAACCCAAATGAGTGAACTTAAATATTACCTGTATTCAATGGTATCTTCTTCCCAATGTCTTCAAAGCCTCTGTTGCTTTAGAGGCTAAAAGAGCCTGCTGAAAGCAAGCTGAGATAAGCAGAAAGATCCCCATCACTGAAATGAGAGGAGAGCTCTTACCCCACTCACTCCCAGAGAGGGAATGACTCCCCTTGCAAAAGCCTGGGCTTAATATACCCCTGGCCGGGTCCGCCCCTCGTTCCCATGATGCCCAGGGAAAAGGGAGGAGCCAAATCCTGCAAGGTATAAAAGCCCTCCTAGGAGTTGCCACTGTTTGGCTCCTCTGACTTAAATTTGAGGTGAGTAAAGGGCTTGGTAGGAAACTCTTCAGGGAAACGACGATGCTTTCTTTTTTTGCTTTTATATTGAGCAAAAGGGTGGCCGGCCGGTAAGAAATCAAACTTTGTGTTTTGGGAACTCAGCTAGGTAATTTGTTGTTAAGTTGCATAATTATTCCCTAGTAATTACTGAGTAGTACTCCACCTGTGGCTTAGTAGGGTAGAGAAGAATAGTAATTTTATTAACGATGTAACTCTCCTTGGGACCTCTAATTAAGGCTATATACATTATAAATAAAAATAAGACTTCTTAATACCCTCCTAGCTGCTATTAGGGTTACGTCCGTGCGGGGCTCGCTCCCGTATGACGTTCGGTACCGGGGCTTGGGTAGGAGCACCCTGAGATGCAATTTAAATCCTTAAAATGCTCAAAAAGGGAGAGCTTTCTTTGACTGAAGTCTTTAAAATGAGGGAATGGGCGGGAGTTGCCTCCACTTGAACCGATACAATGGCAAATTAATGGCTTCTCCCCTTCAATTTAATCCCCTAACCTGTTGGGAAAAGAGGGGTTTTCCTCACTTTAAAACTCTCTGGTGCTGGAAAAAGGGGGATTTTTCCTCAATTCAAACCCTTAGAAAGGAGGGAGAACTGGGCTTCCCCCTCAATTTAAACCTTACAATGATGGAAAAGGGGGAGATGAAAGGGACCTCACATACTGCCCTGCCCGCTCAGGTGCTGCCCCTTGGCACGAGAGCTTTTCCCTGGGTGTTTTCTTGAAGCGATGCTCCTTACCCGGGTGCATCCGGCCGCTCCCCGGCTCCTGCGGAGCGCTGCGACCGTTGTTCCCGAAGCGTCTCTCGGGACGCCTCCGTTGGCCCCTCTCGACCGGCAGCTCCCCGTGTAGGTGTGCCTCGGGAACCCTCTGAAAGCGACCTCTGGCAGAGCCGCCCCCTCCTCATCCACGCCGGTCGCGCTCGGTGCTGCCGCACCTCGGAGCGGGGGGATGAGGCGGAGAAAGGTCCTGCCGGTCGCTCCCTCCCCTACGTGGGCCGTCGTCCGCCCCCGAAACGCCGGGGTGTGGGGCTTTCCTTTCCGTGGAAAAGGACCGGCCTTCTCGTCCGGGTGCACGTGGCCAAAATTGGGATCCCGCCTCCAAAATTCCCTATGTCCTAGGCTTGTACTTACCGAGGAAATTCCCTGCCGATCGCAAGCGATTACCGGTAATGGTTCTTCCATAATTGTTACTGACTTCCGTTTCCTTTGAAGTGTTTGACGTGTTCCTCGAGGGGGTCGAGGGTTTGGCCGGGTCGTTTATGGCCCGTCCCGGCAGGCCCGGACCGAACTCGAGCGCCCCCGTCGCCGGTCCGCCCTGAATTTCGGTGAAATATTGATATTGTTTATAAATACTCCCTTTCCCTGCTACTCGGTCTTTCCTCGTGTATCTGCAGGGAGAGGGTTTACTCTATCCCTCGATCCCACCCGCAGCTCTCCGGCCCAAATGCCGATGCTTGCGGACACGATCTAAGCAGAAAACTACTACGAGTGTTGGCTTTTTGAAGTAAAAGTCTTATTGTACATCTGGCTGTACAATTTAAAAAAATGCATCTATTGATGGTCATTATGGGAAAGCTTTTCAGAGGAGAAAATACCCATTTTGGTAGCACAGATCCCATTTTGACAATACTGCATTTTTGTGGGTTTGGGAATCCTGCCTGTACAAGACATCTGAAAATTGGTATTTTACAATTTGATATTTGGAAACGGGGTCATTTTGATATTTTGGAACTTGATATTCTGTTGTTTTGAAATGGAATTAGTTTGGTATTTTGGAACCTGGTATTCTGATATTTGGAAACCGGGTAACTTTGGTATTTTGGAACTTGGTAATTTGTAACTGGGTTACTTTGGTATTTCTGAACGTGTTCTGGCAATTTGAAACTGGGTTACTTTGCTACCTCTGAACGTGGTGTTCTGGTATTTTGAAACTAGGCTATTTTAATATTTTGGAACTGGGTATTGTGGTTGTTTGAAACTGTTTTTCTGGTATTTTGAAATTTGGGTTTCTATGATTTTGAACTAGGTTATTCTGGTATTTTGTTCCAAAATACCAGACAAATAACAAACAAAACAAAGAACAAAATTTTTCTGTAGGCTGTTTTTTTGGTGTATTTGTAGGCTTTTTTTTTTTTCCCTGTGTATTGTATGATGAGCTTTTACTGTTTTTGTAACCTCGGGGTTTGGTTTTTTGTAATCTGCGCCTGGCAGGGACCTGGGGCATCCCGGTCGAGTCTCTAGGCTTCGTTTGCTGTCTTCCGCTACGATTAACAGTTCCTGGCATGGGAACTGTTAAATTGCAGACTATATGATGAGACGCTTCCTGAAACAAATTAATTCCAGCTAAATGACTCTTCCTGCTCTGCAGTTCCTATACCTGGCCCGGTTTAAATCCGTACCTAGCCCGACTCTTCGGTCCTTCCGTTTCCTACCGCTCTGCTCGGGGCTTTGCACCTCACGCTCTTTCCTCCCTCGGTGGCGTCACGGCAGAATGTGGCGAGGTTTTGGCCGGCACTTGAGGTCTCCGAGATGAACTTACCGAGAATTCTTCTGCTTTTCGCTGCACCTGCCACAACAACATTTGTTCACTGAAATAAATGCTTTCCACAATGAACTAAAGGTGTAAGGGAACAAGCGCTGCACTGCTGGGGAGGAGGATAGTTTGGCAAGGGAATTACACAGATCTGGAGGCTTGGCAGAATTGAAAAAAAGGCAAGAAAAACACAAGAACTCCAAGCCCAAGCTACATCCACTACACAAAACATATTGGCCATAAAAGCAAGAAATTCCCATCTGCTTCTAAAAAACCTAAGCAGCACAAAATAAAATCTATTTTGCTAGAGTTCTGCTTACCATAAAAAACCCTGATTAATTTAATCATGACACTTAAACTTCAGGCATATTAGAAAACTTGTACTGTCTGAAATGTCAGGGGAGGCTGATGCAGCAGCTCCACCCCCGTCACTGTGCTGGAAAGCACAGGAGGCACCTGCTACATCACAGGTACTTGTGGAAATAAATAAAACGCAGCACTTTAGGTTGTGACAGATTGTAAAGCACTGTACCTAAAAGCCCCATAACATAAACATGTACTGAAGCTGAAGCAAGCACCACGTTTGAAGCTTCTTTCCATCCTGTTCCTTCCACCCACTTGCTGCAGTTCCCTGGGAGCTGCCAGGAGCACTTACTTGCACTGAAGCATCTCCCATGATGAATTTTGCCCCTTCAATAACAGCTAAGTAGGAGAACCGGAGCTGATCTGCAGTCTGGATGAGCCCCATCCTGTACTTCCTCATTTCCAGGAGAACCTGCTTAACGTCCACGGAAGAAGGGTCTTTCCGTTTGTCCATCTGCAGATAAAAACGTGAAACGTGTTTTCTGCTCTGATGAGGTTCACTACAATGACTCACTTTGTGGTAAGGCCTTCACACCACCCTCCACATTACAGAACGAATGAACTCACATACAATTGGTATCAACGGCTCTTTACTGGGTCTCCAAAAACACACAGGGGAAAACACTGGGCCTCAAAAATGCTGCTTTCCCTGAAAGCAAAGCCTGTCTTTGCGAATCACTCTGAAAACTGGAGACTTTTCTTCCCCTAACTCAAAATGGCCACTTAGGAATGAGACCTGCCTTGGAATACACTCCCAAAACAGCAGAGTAAAACAACAGGAAATCACAGGGAACCCCTCCAGCCCCTGCTCCAGCTCCTTTAAGGCTGCACCAAAGCTCCCCTGAAGGTGCCTGTGCAGGAGAGGTGGCCCTGCAGGTGGCCCTTACCAGCAGCAGACAGGTGTCCACCAGGCAGAAGGTGCCCGACCTCCCGATGCCAGCGCTGCAGTGCACCACGACGGGGCCGTGCCCGGGGCTCGGCGAGCCCGACTCCCGCACCTTGAACGGGAAATTCAGGAACGAGGCCGGCGACTCTGGGACCCCAAAGTCGGGCCAGGTGGTGTAGTGAAAGTGCAGAATCTCCCGAGTTTCCTGGGTCTGCAAAAACAGGGTTTGGGAACAGTTTTAGTTTGGATACACCAGTCAGAAGGACTGACTTAAATTCCAAGGACAAAGTTTCAGGGAGTCTCAGGGAGTTTTTATAGCTGCACAGCCAAGAAACTAATTACAAGTAATTGTCTCTTGTTGTGAAGGTCTCCACTGGGACCAAAGGGAATTGGGTAAGTAAATTTACTTATTTACAATTCAGTTATTTCAGTGCAGCTCAGAAGCCTGTGTCACTCTGGGTATGGCTGAGACATGAAACCGCCTGGAGTGTCCCCAGGTACGTCTCAGAAATATCCAAGAGTTTCATTTCCATGACATCTCATGCAGAATCATCAAATCCAGACCAATTCGTGACCCCCAATTTCAAGCCAATCTCCTGGCCCGGCTGCGGCGCGATTCATCTGGTGCCCCGAGATGGGACCCTCTCTGCCCGGCTGCCGGATCCAGGGGTAAGCGGACCTCCCGGTCGCGACCCTGAATTTTCAGGGGGAGCTCGGCTGTCCTTTGGCTCGCGGCGGGGGCGGACAAGGACCATCTGCACCAAATTAAGGTATTTGCTATTCCTTTTAAACACAGAAATACCTGCAGGTCCAGGGTTCGAGTCCCTGAGGGTGGGTTGAAAGTCCCGAAGAAGACTGGGTCTCCCAAAATTAGTCCTGGGCAAGAAAAAAAAGTACTTTTAAGGGGTTGGACCCCGACTTTCAAAGGGGTTGGACCCCACTGGGAAAGGTACCTTTAAGGGGCTGGACCCCACTGGCGTGTGCTATTGTACTGCTATTTTTGTTTTGTCTGTTGCTATTCTGCTGCTGTGTGAGTGAGAGTGGATGAGACGTGCTGTCAAAGTACAAAGCGAGTGAGAGGCTCTATCTGCGGTTCCGTACCCCGGCGACGGGCTCGACCGGAGGAAAGCGAAGCGTTTGGCAAAGAGCGAATGAGCATAAATCACATAAACTGTCGGTTTGGAATTCAACCTTACTGTCCAAAGGGGGTGGATTTTAGAGGAGAAAGATTTTAGCTATTGAATTGAAAACATGCAGACCCCCAACGCCTTTCTGATATAGCTCCATCTGATTTCCCTTTTGAAATCCCGTGTTAAGTGTGAGAAAACGGTTCTAAAGCTTGTCTTTGTGTGCATGTATTAATTGTGAGAGAAAGTGGTATTGTATTTCTACTAGATGGAGTGGGTGGTGTCCAAGCTGCCAGAGGAGAGAGCTTGGTATCAGACTAGAAAGAGCAGGAATAAAGAACTTGGCAGAAAAGGAAAGTGCAGATAATGTTAAAGGGGAGAGTGGCAGAGAATAGTGAGAAATTTGAGAGGAGCTGATTAGAAAAGTACAGCAAGCGTATGGAAGAAGAGATGAGGAAAAGGCAAAAGCAATGGCAAAGGTGATGGCAGAGGTTGTAAGAATTGTGGACATTGTGGTTAATAGGTTTGGGTGTTTAGTTCCCTTTTCTGCTTGGTGTTTTGTGCGGAGCTGCGAGGCTCCTGTTATGTGGTGCTTGTGCAGAGCTGAAAGGCTCCTGTTTGGAGGAGACCCGTGCCCCTGTGCCTTTTGTGTTTTGTTGTGAAAAGCCAAAATTGGCAGGTTTCGGTTCTGAGGCGAATCCGGAGCTCCTATCTTGTGAGGAACCCTCCCCTGCCACCGGTCTGTGGTTTATTGTGGAGAACTAGAATTGGCAGATTCTAGTCCTGCGGCCAATTCTGCAGCTGCTGCCTTGTGGGGATGGTGTTGTCCCTGTGCAGGCCCAGGTATTTGTCATGCAGCCTCATCTGCGGGGGCTGTAAAGAAACCTATGGGGAGAATGCTTTGCTGTCCTTCCTTGGTTAATTTGTTAGTCACCTCTCTACTCCTGGGGTGGACTTGGTAAAAAAAAAAAAAAAATTGAGATAAGGAACAATTGGTTACTAAAAGATGATTGATTACTAAAAATGTGATTGGTTATTTAAAAAAAAAAAAAAAGGCAACTCAAATGCCTGATTCACAGACTGCAACTCTTGCAAAACTTTTAAAAGCAGTCTCGCTCCCTCCGCTGAAGAATCGATTGGAAGAAACCCCACCGAAAAGCTGTGGGAGACAACAAAAGTGGTGCGACAAGCACTTCATAGAATAAAAACTAAAACTCCCCTTGAATAAGTTAATGCAATTAAACTCTTGTTTCACTCAGACATATTTTTTGGGGGGAAGTTTGTTTCTTTTCTCTTTTCTAGGAATGTCAAATGTCCCGACATCAAAGATAAAGCAAGCAGTTTGAGAGCAAGGAAACTGCAAGCAGCAAAATCACACCTAAATGTGATAACCGTTGCTTCGCTGTCACTTTGTGTTAGCCCTATAAAGTCTTACTTCTTTTTTAATAATCGGTCTAGTGGGCCAAATTTTCACTTTTCTTTTATAGGAATCTACCAACACATGAGATGGAGCTGTGTGAAAACCAATGAAATTGAAAGTGTCACCATAATTGCTTGCATTGTCAGTTGGTTCATGTTTGTAATTTGTTTGTGTTTTCATTGCAAGTGACAGATCAAATAGTAGTTAAAGCATTCTACATATTCTTGAGTTTAATTTTTGTCTAACTTGTTTTGTCTTTTTACTGAAAAATGGTGTGGCTCAGGTCTTACAGATGTATAATTTGTTTCAACCAATATGATCCTGAGAGTTGGTATAAGAATTTATACATATTTGAAATCCTACAAATATGGACTAACCCTCCCGGTTCTGCCTCAGAAGGCTTCAAAATTATTATAATCTGGCTAAATTTTTTGGATTTTCTAATTAGTGAATTAAAAGAATCGTGACAAAACACAAGCAAATGCTACATGAGAAATGATTGAATCCCCCTTCCTAAACCAGGAGGGATACAGAAAAGCCTTCTACCAGCTCTCAAACTAAAGTGCTGTTCAATCTCATGCCATATGTCTTAAGAGGATGTTTTAACTTTTCCTCACCCCTCCTATTTATAGCATATTCTGCAATCTCAGTTGTAGGTGCAGAATGGGATGAAGGCAATTTATTCACCGAAAAAAAAAGGCTACATGAGGTAAAAAGAAAAAAAAAACAAACCCTAAGTTTGAAAGACAATTCATTTCATTTTT
Organism: Aphelocoma coerulescens; assembly: GCF_041296385.1. NCBI lineage: Eukaryota > Metazoa > Chordata > Aves > Passeriformes > Corvidae > Aphelocoma > Aphelocoma coerulescens. The sequence goes on along the minus strand of NC_091022.1, from coordinate 33,351,710 downwards.
AATCCCACCAAAAATAAAGCCACAGTTTGTAGTTTGTGTCAAGATTAAATGACGAGAGTGCTATAATCTGTCTCCTGGAAAACAGAGCATAGCCCTGATGTAAAGATATGTTTGCATGAGAATATTTTGTATGAAAATGTTTTGTGTGTTAGTTTGGTATCATAAAAACTAATCCTTCATAATGTATAGAATTATATAGCAGAGTAAGAATATTATTATAACAAAAACTGTATAAAGAAGTTACAACCAAAGAAGCCTCCTGAAGATACCTGACTAGGACTTTGAAGTGTAAGTTAAACCACTAAGATTAGATAAAGGGAAAACTCATTCTTTGCCCAACTCAGGCCTAGGAAAAAAAACAAAACAAAACCAAAAAAAACCGACAAAACAAACAAGACTGAAAGAAGAGAAATACCCATAGATAGTAAAATAACAAATCAGATGATCCCATTAGTAAGAGATGTTGAAATTCCAGGGAGATCAAAACGGGCTCCCCCAGTGATTACTGAACTACTGGAAAGGGTACAACCAGTGTCAGTTAAACAATATCCACTAAGGCATGAAGCATGAGTAGGAATGGAACCAATAATTAGTAAATTTATTGATCAGAAGTTGTTGAGAGAGTGTGGATCTTCCTGAAATACCCCAATTCTACCAGTACAAAAGCCAAATGGAAGTTATTGATTAGTTCAGGACCTGAGGACACTTTACTCACAAAATTACCAAGTGACTGAGTGTGGTTTTCAGTTTTAGATTTAAAGGATGTTTTCTTTTGTCTGCCATTAGCTGAAAGCAGTCAGGAAATTTTTGCCTTTGAATGGGAAAACCCCAGAACAGGGAGAAAAAGCCAGCTTACGTGGACTGTATTGCCACAAGGATTCAAAAATAGACCCGTGATATTTGGAGATCAATTAGCCGAGGAACTGGAAGCCTGGACGCCGCCGCTTGGGAAAGGGAAGGTACGCTCTTGCAGTACATCGATGATCTATTAATAGCAACAAGGACCTGTGAAGACTGCAAGAACTGGACTGTAAGTCTTTTCAATTTTCTGAGACTAAGTGGATATAGAGTCTCTCCTGAAAAGGCTCAGCTAGTCCTCCACAATGTTACATATCTGGGGTATGAACTGGCAGGAGGGGAGAGAGCCTTGAGAGACAACAGGAAGGAGGCAATTTGTCAAATGCCCTGGCCAACTGAAGAACCAAAGAACTGAGAACTTTTCTGGCAATGACAGGATGGCGTAGATTACGGATCTGCAACTATAGACTCATTGTGAAACCTTTATACCAACTCCTAAAAGAGACTAGGGGAACTCACCTATGCTGGACACCAGAGACTAATAATGTATTTGTAACTCTACTGGGCATACCAGATGTCACTAAACCTTTTCTGTTGTTTTGACATGAGAGACAAGGACTGGCGCTGGGACTTTTGGCACAGAAGCTGGGACCCTACAAAAGGCCGGTGGCTTATTTCTCCAAGCAGCCGGACGTGGTCAGCCAAGGAGAGTCGGCACTGTGTGCAGTGGCAGCCGTGATCCTGAACGTAGAAGCTCGCGAGTTCACACTGGGACAGTAGGTAACTGTTTTTGTCTCTCACACGGTGTCAGCAGTGCTCACACAGAAAGGAAATCACTGGTTAACCCCATCTCGCTTTCTCAAATACCAGGCTGTCCTAGCAGAATCGGAGGATGTGAGTATCCAAGTAACTAACGTTTTAAACCCAGCAGCTTACCTGGGGCAAAGCTGCTGAGGAGCCTGTACGGCATGACCGCATCGAAACCGTGGAGGCGGTTTACTCCGGCCGCCCGGACCTAAAGGACTCTCCGCTAGAAAATGCGGCAAACTGGTTCACCGATAGGAGCGGTTATGTCAAGAATGGTAAGCGGCTCGCTGGGTATGCAGTTACAGCCACAGACGCTGTCATTGAGGCAAAACCATTACCTGTGGGGACATCAGCTCAAAAAGCTGAAATAATAGCCCTAACTCGAGCCTTGGCATTGGCCAAAGGAAAACCTATCAACATTTGGACTGATTCGAGGTATACTTTTGGCGTGGTACACGCTCACGGGGCTATCTGGAAAGAAAGGGGTATTAACCTCACAGAAGAAATCAAGCAAGCTACTGAAATTGTACAGTTACTGGAATCAGTGGTAAAACCTTCAAAAGTGGCTATAATGCATTGTAAGGGACAGTCCCAGGGTAACACTATCCCTGAACTGGGAAATGCTATGGCAGACAAAACAGCAAAGGCAGTGGCCAGTGGGCTTCAGATCCAAGCCCTAGCTCTAATTCCTTCTAGCATCCTTATAAGTAAAAAAAAAAAAAACAAACCACCATATGACACTGATGATTTAAATTGGATACAAGAAGACAAGGGACAAATGAGCACAGATGGGTGGGCTAGGATAAAGGGTCTCATAATCATACCCAGAAAACTGTTAAAATTATTTATCCAAAGCGAACATTGCATCAGATCACCTTAGATTACAGTTCTTGAAGGTTTGAGGAGGTATGAGACAAACTTACAGCATGGTTACCCAACTTACCCGGCTTAAACAATTGTTTGTAATAGCTATTTGTGTTATTGCATTGTTACTTAGTGTTTGTATTAGTAGTTACTGTTGTATGATATTATGTACCTGGAATCGAGATGCTTATGCTCCATGGCACAAGCATAAACTTAGAACTAAGATAGAGAAGGGTTCTTACTTTAAAGACATGCAAGATTTGTAAAGAATTACAAATACCCAAAGAAAAGGGGGGGATTGAAGAAGGGGCAGTCAATAACTAACTCATGTAAGCACAAGTTAACTAGCTGGAGACAGCAAATGTTAGTTCAGGCAGCAGATGCTAATTACACAACCTAAGAAGCCAAATTCACCTTAATCTTGTCAAGATAGAGGTGTAATAAATAAGGGTATTTTGTTCATTGAAAAGAGCTGACACAGGCCACAACGTACATAACAGGAAATGTCTTAACAAATCCATATGTAAAGGTTGTAAGTGCTGTAAGTGTACTATTGTTTAAGCTCCAGGAAGAAAAGCAGGGGATACTAACTGACCAAATATGGAAAGGGTCACCCAGAGGGCACTTGAAGAAGACTACTTGCCTTCAGCCATCGACCACCAGAAGGCAGAAAACGACCCCCTAGCAACAAGCTCACACATGCGTAGAGTACTCCCTTAAAGATAAGTTAACAGGAAATGATCCTGCATAAAAGAAGGACTGAAATTTGCAAACCCCTGCGGCAGTCGGTGGAGCGGGGACTCCCCTGTCGCCCGGCCCTGATTTTGCTTATGCCTTGCTTGCTGTAATTAATAACTTCTCTAATTTGATTAAACCTCCTTGTCTGCCTCAGTCAATCACAATTTGGTGCCGTGACTCGGATGGGAATGGTACGGTGAGACAGAGATATCGGGGAGGCGCCCCACCTCTGGTGGCCTCGGTATCCTCAGTCTTTACCTCGCTCCCACTGACGAACCTAAACTCAAGGCATTAAGCAAAGGGAACCGGTCGGCCCCATAAACTTTGTGCGCAGAGGTCCGGACGAAGACGCTGGAAGCGTGAGTATTTGCGGAAAAGGGATCCATTCGGTCGGGGTCGGGTATCCTGGAGTGTGGCGAGTGCGGTGTGTGAGAGGGGGGCTGGCAGCCGGACTCCCCAAGCGAGTGTGGACCCTCAGTAGTGCGGTTCCCATTGCCCGCGAGGGCGTGGGCCACGAACCAGGGGAAGCGAGTGATTCCACACACAGAACGCCTGAAGGCACTCCAGAGGATGGGACAGGGGAAAAGCAAGCCCTCTAGTTCCATGAGGTTTCCCCCAGTACCTGAGGATAGTCCGTTAGGGCTTTTATTGAATAATTGGAGGCATTATTCGAGTACACAGAATAAAGATAAGGCCAAGATGATTTATTATTGTATAGAGGTCTGGGGAGGAAAGCAGATATCACGAAATGTATTTTGGCCTATATTTGGGTCCTACGAGGACTGGGTGAGACAGGATTTGAATTTATGGGTAAATTCCAAAACTCCTTTTAGTCGAGAAGAGAGTGAATATGCAAAAATATGGATAGAGACCCCCGGGGTACTCCTGTTTATTTTAAAGGAAAAATCTGAAAACTCGGGGGTAAGAAGAAAAGATAAAAAGAAAGAGGAAGTCCCGTTGATTCCACCCCCCTATATACCTCCGCAGGCCCCGCAAGCACCCCCACTCCCACTCCCTGAGCAGCCCCTAGAGGAAGAAGAAGGGAATCCTGAACCCGAACGGGAGGGACCAATGACAAGGGGCAGAGCTAGACGTCATAACCTCTATCCATTAAGAGAAATGCCTATGGGGGGACCCCAACCAGGAATTGGCTTTATTTCAGTTCCCCTTAGCTCTGGAGATGTACGGGACTTTAAGAAGGAAATGGGGAACCTATTAGAAGACCCCCTGGGAGTTGCAGAGAAGCTAGATCAATTTTTAGGCCCTAATATATAGACCTGGGATGAGTTGCAGTCAATTCTAAATATTCTTTTTACTGCAGAAGAAAAGAACATGATTAGGCGAGCGGGAATGCAAATTTGGGATGCCCAACATGCCCAAGGCCCACAGGCAGATATCAAATGGCCTTTACAAAACCCTAATTGGGATCATCAGGATCCAGCACACAGAACTCATATGCAGGACTTAAGGACAATAGTTATACAAGGGGTCCGAGAGGCAGTACCGAGAGGACAAAACATAAATAAGGCCTTTAATGAGAGGCAGAGAAAGGAGGAAACTCCAACAGATTGGCTAGAAAGGGTAAGAAAGAATCTACAGCTGTATTCAGGCCTGGACCCAAACACACAGTTGGGTCAGGCACTTCTGAAAACTCAATTTGTAGCCAAACCATGGGATGACATCAGGAGGAAGCTAGAAAAACTAGAAAATTGGCAGGAGAGAGGATTAGATGAATTGTTGAGGGAAGCGCAGAAAGTATATGTCAGGAGGGATGAAGAGAATCACAAGAGACAAGTCAGAATGATGGTGGCAGCAGTAAGGGAAAGCAGAAAACAAGACTCTCCCCGCCGAATGGGGCAAATACCCAGAAAGGCCCCTAGGAACACAGAGGGAAATCAGAGAGTGGAAAGGAGGGAAGCAGTCGTATGTTTTTATTGTGGGGAGAAGGGACACATCAGAAGGGATTGTAGAAAGAGGATAAGAGATGAAAAGATGTTTAAAGAAGATTAGAGGGGTCAGGGGCTCTACTTACTGGGGACCAAGAAACATCCAGAGCCCTTGATAAAAATAAAAGTCGGTCCCCAGTGCCAGGAATTTGAATTCCTGGTAGATACGGGAGCAGAAAGATCAACTATCCAAGTTTTACCATCTGGATGTAAAGTCTCCCGAGACACCGCCCTTGTAGTGGGCGCCAAGGGTGAACCTTTTGAGGTCCCTGTTATTAAAGATGTCCTGATGGAAACCGAATCAAAAATAGGAATAGGAAGCCTTTTGCTGGCACCAGAAGCAGAGTATAACCTCATGGGTAGAGATCTCATAGTAGAATTGGGAATAAACCTAGAGGTAATTAATAAAGAATTGAGAATCAAACTATGCCCCCTTAGAGTAGAGGATGAAAAGGAAATTAACCCTGAGGTATGGTACACGCCTGACAGTGTGGGCCAACTGAACATTCCGCCCTTCTCCGTAACCATAAAAGATCCAGAAATTCCAATAAGGATCAAGCAGTATCCCATATCCCCAAAAGGGAAACGAGGACTAAAGCCTGAAATAGACAGACTAATAAGCAAGGGACTCCTAGAAGCCTGTATGTCCCCTTTTAATACACCCATTTTACCAGTAAAGAAACCAGATGGATCCTATCGATTAGTGCATGATTTAAGAGAAATTAATAAGAGGACAGTGGCCCGGTTCCCGGTGGTTGCTAACCCATACACCCTATTAAGTAGACTAGGGCCAGAAAATCACTGGTATAGTGTAATTGATCTAAAAGATGCATTTTGGGCCTGCCCCTTAGACGAAAATAGTAGAGATTATTTTGCCTTTGAATGGGAGGACCCAGATACTCATAGGCGACAACAGTTGCGGTGGACCGTGCTGCCACAAGGGTTCACAGAATCACCAAATTTATTTGGACAAGCATTAGAACAAATCCTCCAAGAATATCAAACAAGAGAAAACATTACTTTGATTCAGTATGTGGATGACCTCCTGATTGCAGGAAGAAAAGAAGAAGTTCGGGAGGAGAGCATTAAACTGTTAAACTTTTTAAGCTTGAAGGGACTAAAAGTATCAAAGGCAAAATTACAGTTTGTAGAAGAAGAAGTAAAATATTTAGGCTATTATTTGAGTAAAGGAGAGAAAAAAATAGACCCTGAAAGAGTGAAAGGAATCCTCTCACTCCTGCCACCAAGGAGCAAGAGACAAGTAAGGCAATTGCTAGGATTAGTAGGCTACTGTAGACAATGGATTGATAATTATAGTACCAAGGTTAAATTTCTGTATAACAAGCTCAGTCATGACGGGTTATTGAAATGGAGCAGAGAGGATGAGCAGAGCTTAGAACAACTGCAACAGGATTTAATTAACGCTCCAGTACTAAGTTTACCTGATTTTAAAAGACCATTTTATCTATTTGTAAACATTGAAAATGGGACAGCATATGGAGTATTAACTCAAGATTGGGCTGGGAGAAAGAAACCGGTAGGATACTTGTCAAAGCTATTAGACCCAGTAAGCAAGGGATGGCCTACATGCCTACAGGCAGTGGTAGCCTGTGCTCTCTTGGTAGAAGAAGCACGTAAAATAACTTTTAATGGGGAACTCAAGGTACTATCTCCACATAATATTAGGGGAATATTGCAACAAAAAGCTGAAAAATGGATAACAGATTCGAGACTTTTAAAGTATGAAGGGATCTTATTAGATTCCCCAAAGCTAACACTAGAGGTCACTACACTACAAAATCCGGCCCAGTTCTTATACGGAGAACCAAATGAGAATAAATTAGCCCATGATTGCATGTTAACCATAGAAGAACAAACCAAAATCCGACCGGACTTAGAAGAAGAAGAATTAGAAGAAGGGGAGAGGCTGTTTGTAGACGGATCATCTCGGGTAATAGAGGGAAAGAGAGTATCTGGCTATGCAATCATTAAAGAGGAAGGGTCAGAAGTCTTAGAGTCAGGACCTCTAAGTAGATCCTGGTCAGCTCAAGCTTGTGAATTGTATGCAGTCTTACAAGCTCTGAGATTGCTGAAAAATAAAACAGGGACAATATATACAGACTCCAAATATGCATATGGAGTGGTACATACATTTGGAAAAATATGGGAAGAACGAGGGTTAATAAACTCTCAAGGGAAAGACTTAGTCCATCAGGAGCTAATAAGACAGCTACTCCAGGCCTTACGGGAGCCTAGAAGAATTGCTGTAGTACATCTTAAAGGACACCAGAAAGGATTAGATTTTAGGAGTAGAGGTAATAATGCAGCAGACCAAGAAGCAAAAAGGGCAGCACTTTTGGTTATACAACAAGTTCAGGATAAGGAACAACCAAAGGAGAAATTCCTCAATAAAACTAGAATGTATAGTTTTACAGAACAAGAAAAAGAGAAACTATCACAAATGGGGCTAAAAGAAAATTCAGAAGGAGAATGGAAACTCCCAGATGGAAGAGTAGTACTACCTAAATCAATAGCAGTAGAAATTTTACCAAGGTTACATAGCCAAACTCATTGGGGAACACAAGCACTAGCAGACCAGTTTGCCACCAAGTATATGTGTATTGGAATATATAATTTGGCAAAACAAATTGTTAAAGGCTGCATAACTTGCCTTAAAGTGAATAAGGCTTATTTAAGAGAACACCCATTGGGAGGGAGACCACTAGCACACAGGCCCTTTGCTAACATACAACTAGATTTCACCGAATTGCCCAAAGTAGGAAGAAGTAAATACTTATTAGTTATAGTATACCATCTAACGCATTTTGTCGAAGCATTTCCCACAGCAAGGGCAACAGCACAGACAGTGGTCAAAGTTCTATTAGAAAATATTATCCCTAGATATGGAATAATTGAGACTATTGACTCCGACCGAGGACCCCACTTTGTATCTAAAATCATCAAAGAAGTAATGGGAATTATGGGAATAAAGTGAGAATATCATACCCCCTGGCATCCCCAAAGTTCAGGACGAGTAGAAAGAATGAATGGGGAAATAAAGAAGCAATTGACAAAGCTTATGCTTGAAACCAAGTTGTCGTGGGTGAAATGTCTACCATTAGCTTTGTTAAACATACGGACTCAACCAAGATCTGACATGGGAATCTCCCCTTTTGAGATGCTGTATGGAATGCCTTATAATATGGGGGAACCTCAAGATCACCCAAATTTAAGAGACCAAAACATGAATCATTACACTATTACCTTAATGAAATATAGAGAAGAATTATGGAAAAAGAGCATGATAACTCAAAGGCCCCCGCTAGAACTTAAACTACATCGAATTCAACTATTTAATTACACCCACGATTATTGTATTCAAGTGTCCATCATACCCCGAATCACGTATCATCCTAGTGAATACATGTACCAACAACACACCACAGCAGATCATCACCTAGTAAAAAGAGAACCTTTTATTGCATTAACCATAGCAACCCTTCTCACTATAGGAGGAGTTGGGGCAGGAACTGGAGTAGCATCCTTAGTCACCCAGCAAAAAGAATTAAGAGCACTAAGGGTCTCAGTAGATGAAGATCTAAGCCGAATAGAACAAGCAATTGATGGCCTAGTAAAATCAGTAAGATCTCTATCAGAAGTAGTCCTACAAAATAGGAGGGGATTAGACTTATTATTCCTTCAGCAGGGAGGACTGTGTGTAGCACTCAAAGAGGAATGCTGTGTTTATGCAGACCACACTGGGGTAGTGATAGACACCATGACTGAACTAAGAAAACGGCTAGAACAACGGAAAAGAGAAAGAGAGGCACAACAGAGCTGGTATGAATCCTGGTTTAATCATTCACCCTGGTTAACCACTTTGTTATCTACCATTGCAGGGCCTCTAATTCTGTTAGTCCTAGGACTCACATTTGGGCCGTGTATATTCAATAAGCTGATCTCCATAGTAAAAGGGCGCTTAGAAGTAGCACATTTAATGCTCCTTAGGGCTAAATACCAGCAGATACCAGAAAATCATGAAGAAGAAATGTTAGAATTAGCTAAACAAGAGCTAAAAAGATTCAATGAACAAAAATGAACAAGAGAAAAAGGGGGGATTGTAATAAATAAGGGTATTTTGTTCATTGAAAACAGCTGACACAGGCCACAACGTACATAACAGGAAATGTCTTAACAAATCCATATGTAAAGGTTGTAAGTGCTGTAAGTGTACTATTGTTTAAGCTCCAGGAAGAAAAGCGGGGGATACTAACTGACCAAATATGGAAAGGGTCACCCAGAGGGCACTTGAAGAAGACTACTTGCCTTCAGCCATCGACCACCAGAAGGCAGAAAACGACCCCCTAGCAACAAGCTCACACATGCGTAGAGTACTCCCTTAAAGATAAGTTAATAGGAAATGATCCTGCATAAAAGAAGGACTGAAATTTGCAAACCCCTGCGGCAGTCGGTGGAGCGGGGACTCCCCTGTCGCCCAGCGCTGATTTTGCTTATGCCTTGCTTGCTGTAATTAATAAATTCTCTAATTTGATTAAACCTCCTTGTCTGCCTCCGTCAATCACAGAGGGGACAAGGATTATCTCAGAGGCTGCTAAATCATTCATTATTTAAAGCCGTGGCTCAGTTAAAGAGCAATACCAATTAAGCTCCTGGATAAAAAGCCTGGGAGATCGGGGTTGGGTTTTTTTCTATTGTTCCTTTCGGTGGCTTTTTGCAAGCAAACTATGAAGCGGACAAGCCGCAAGCGTGCTACAGCGCCCCTTGCTGGGACTCGCTCCGGGCTGGCGCTGTTCCACGGTGCGAGGGGACCGGAAAAGCCACGCGACCCACGGAACCGGCGGCACTCGCCGCCCGAGGACGGCCCCGCGCTCCCGGAACCGGGAGGAGCGCGGCTCGCGGCACGGAAGCGGCTCCTCCGGCAGGCGGGGGCGGCCCCGCGCCGGGAGACCCCTCCCGCCCCCGGCGCCTGCTGAGCGGCACTGGCGCCGGGCCGAGGGGGACCCGGCGGCGCGCGGCTCGCGGCACGAAAGCGCCTCCTCCGGCAGGCGGGGGCGGTCCCGCGCCGGGAGACCCCCGCCCGCCCCCGGCGCCTGCCTAACGGCACCGGCACCGGCGCCTGACCGAAGGGGACCCGGCGGCGCCCGAGCCCCGCGCACGGACGGCACGGAGCGGGCGGGACGACCCGGGGCGGCGCGGCTCCGTGCCGCATCTCCCGCCTGCCGGCCCGGCGGCGCTCACCTCGGCTCCGCGCGGCTCGGACCGGCGTGGCTCCGTCGGTCCCTGTCGGCGGCCCAGCCCCCAAATTCCCACTCCTCCTCAGAAATTCCCCAGGGGCCGGGAGTGCTCCCGCGCGAGACATTCGGTGCCGGGGCATGGCCGGAAGCGACCTCAAATGCGGTGGCACGCTCCGATTCAAACCTTTCAAATGCTGGAAAAGACGGAGTTTCTTTCAATTTAACCCCTGAAACTGAGGCAACGGGGGGTGTTCACCTCAATTCAAACCAATACAATGGTAAATAAATAAATGTGTTCTCCCTTTCTATTTAATGGTCTAAGATACCAGAAAGAGAGGAGTTTTCCTCAACTCTCAAATGATGGGGAAAGGGCGATTGTTACCGTCATTAAAACCCTCAAAAAGCAGGGGCAGCAGGGCTTCCCCCTCAATTTAGAACTTAGGTTGATGAAAATGGAGGGGTTACCCTCAATTCAAACCCATAAAATGGTAACATCTGTGCTTTCCCCTTCCATTTTAAATGGAAGTGGGATCCCCTCGTTCAAACACAGACAATAATGAAGGAGGAGTTTCTTCCCTCCATTTAAACTCCTTTTGTTCTCGTAATCCCCATTTTTTCTGAGGGCACGGGGGGAGGGACTGGCAAGATGAAATCAGAAGGGAAAAATAGAAAGAACCCCCCCCCCCGCAAACCCACTCACCGGCTCACCTGCTTAGCTGCAGCTGCCTGGCGCCTCCTTTGGCAATGCTCCGCATCTAACTGCATCCGAGTGCTCCCCCAGACCCTGTGAGATGCTCTCACCGTCCTTTCGTGAGAGACCCCCCCAGGACCTCACCGTAAGCCCCTCTCCTCCAACATAGCCCTGCAAAAGTGAGCTGAGGTAACCCCTCCTAAAACAGGCCCCGGCAGGAGCCGCCCTCTCCTCACCGTCACAGCTCACACCTGGGGCTGCTCTGCCCCCTCATCATTCTCACGGCTCACACCTGGGGTTGTTGCCGGTCCAAGTGTGAGGGCAGGTGCAGAAAGGATTTGCTGCTCCTTCCCTGGACGGCTCATTGTCTGCACCTGACACGCTGAGGCACTGGGCTTTCCTTTCCATAGATAATAGATAGTTGATGCCAGGTGCAGGTAAACTGTCAGGGTTGGTTTTTGAAATATTTTTTTAAACTAGAAAGTGTTCCATAAGTATGCATGTGACTTTTGAGATTTGATATACGAGACTTGTTGAGCTTTTGACGGGGTACCCTTCCTTCTCGGACCGGGGTAACGGAGCAGAGGAGGCTGCTGTTCTGCTAAGTTCTTTATTTCATAGTCTCATAGTTTTCTTGAAGGCAGAGTTCAGAGGGGGTTACATGATAAAGCCAAGCAGCAACAGCAGGCAAAAACAGCCTCTTCTATATGTTCTATATGCTCCATATACTCTATATGCTTTATATACTATACACACTATACTTGATGCACTCTATACAATGTACTATACACTCTATATTTTTTCTTACAGAAGTGTGGATTATATTTGTTAACTGACCAATAAGATTAATACACGATTCCAGTTTTTCTTAACCTATCCTGGCCTGATTCTAACAGTCGTAAGCCTTACACAAGTACTACATAGGTATTACACAGATTTGCGTATGCAGTTTCTATCGGCTCTTATTGTTTATGTGAACAGTCTATCTAAAAAATATGAACAGTGTAATTCTATCTATATTTTGTCTAAAGTAAAGAATTCTGTGAAAAGGTAACACTGCTGCAGCAAGAACTGTGTTTAAGGTCTCTGCTACAGCTTTTTAATGTTTAAGGCACTTAGCATATATGTCTACTGAAGTTAAAAATCTATGTTTCTATTTCACTTTGGTGTGGCTTCATGTATCTCAGCCTGTCCAAAGGTTTAAATTCAATCCCCATGCTTTGGCTTCCCTCTGGGCCTGAGTCCAGAGGAGCTTTTGCTCCGACAGAGACTAAATCTCTCGCCGGTTTTAGAGTACTGCATTGAAAGTCTGTGCGCTTTCTCTTCTTTCCCTGTTCTGAGCGAGTTCTTTGGAACTTCTTTCTCCATTGAATTTTTTTATTTACACTTCAGCAAAATGTGGAAATAACGTATACAAACACAAGTACGAATACAATCCATATACATGCTGGCAAAAGTCCAATTTACACACGGAGCAATACATGGAAATTCAGTGGCAAACACCAATACAGAACAATACAGGGCAATGCAAGCCAAATACATATCAATACAATAAAACAATGCTACTGTTTCTAGAAAGTTTATTACATTTTCTTTTATTGTTATAAGAAACCCAAAACAGCAACATGTAGAGAACATAACAGTCATCCACCACCCACACCTCCTTTAGCTTACACACAAACCCACCCTTGCTCTCATCTTGACCGCTCCACTAACCCTCGGCGCTCTATGGGAATGTGGTTCCCAGGAGCCTCCAAATCATCCTGCCTCACAAAACCCCATCGCCGGCACGGTCCGCACCCAAACTTTGGCGATGAACGTCGCCTCGCAGACCGGCCAGGACCGAAGGAAAAAAACCTGGGGGGGAGGAACAAACCTGGCTGGGGGTTTTTTAATTCAAAATTTAAAAATGTGTTGAAAAACCTGAAAGGCAAATATCTCACATACAACATTAGAACCCATCAACACACATGCTCTCACAGGCAGACAGAAGCAGAAAGACAGACAACTCTCACAGACACACACAGTCACACACTCTTCAGCTAACACACACTCACTGCGGCCCTTACTCAAAAAACTCTACGGATGAAGATGCTTCAGCACATCTTCCAGCTGCTGCTCCTCGACATCAAACGGTAGATTCTGGGAAAATTGGTAGCATCAGTGACCACAGAGATCCAAAGCCACCTCAGGGACCTAAGAGACAACATGAGGCGGTCAGTGAGGGGCCGAAGGCTAGGAGTTATCTCCACGCTAGGCCCATAAATTTTCTACCCAAAACCCCATAGAAAAGATATGAACCTTTAAGTTTTATAACTGTTCTTCTTAACCATTACCCTGCCAGGGCAGGGCAGCTCCAACTGCAAAGAGCACATGGACAAGGTGGTGCGCCAAATATAAGCAAAGATGACAAGAGGGCTTGAGATAACTCTCTGGAAGATTAATTCTTGAGCCCGATATGCTTTAAGGCAACAAAACCTACAGAACTACCACAGTCACATGAGGAGGGTCTAATATGCTCCATATAGAAGTCTAAGGGAATAGGATGTGAACAGAAGGCACTACCAAAAGTGAGAAGGAAGATGGATGAGAACATCTCCTGCACTTCCTCTGGTCTCAAAAAGTAAAAATGTAAAGATGCCGGAATAAGCCCAATCTGGGAAAGTACACAAGGAGAGACACCCCCCCCCCCGCTGCCAATACGGCCCAGAACAATGCCGATAAAGCATCAAGACATAACAAAGCCCTAGGACACAGAATAGGGTGGACACATGTTACAGTGGGGATACTGCAACACGCCTATATCAAACCAGGAGTCCCGTGGAAAAGAAATATATATAGACGGATTCTTGCTAGATGTTTCAGAGATGTTTATTTCTCCAGCCGCATGGCCGGGATCTGCCGAGGAACTGTTACAGTCAGCCCCCAAGCTCCTTTGCCTGCGCAGGGAAACACAAACCAACCAATGGGGAACGAGGCTGACCAGGGGCAGGGAAATCCCGTGCCTCCCTCAGGGCTCCCAGGGCTACAGGGCGGGGAAGGGACCCCGACAGACACAAACTACACAACATAGACACAAACTACGTAACACAGAGAGAAGTTAAAACTGCCCAGCAGTTTCACCTGATGGACCCAAGATTCCTGCTGCAAGATGAGCCAGAAAGTGATGATGCCAAAGGAAAGACGGCTCTATAGCAATAACACGTGACAGTGAAACAACTCCTTACGAGAAGTTAGTGCCAAAGCTGTTAAGAGGATGCTCAAGAAGTTCAGTAGGCCTAGAGAAAGAGGTGATGACTGCTGGGCGACCGCTCCGGACCCAAAGGCAGGCTCCTCAGGCAAAAAGATCTGCGATGACATCAAGACTCAAAGCACAAAGCTTGCAAAAACATGGGTATGGAACTGCTCTGCCCGGCAAAGGGTCAGGTGATGCTAAGGAGAAACCCTCTCCCTTTACTTCCAAGGGACCCATCCCACTACAGCCCTCTCCTCTAAGCTAACTTCAGATTGCCTCCTGTGATTCCAAAGGTTTTTCCCTTCTCCCAACCACCAGTCCCAGCACTTAGCTTTCAGAGATGAGAGGAAAAAATCCATCCTCGACAGAAAAGAACACATGGGCGCTGTGGACATCAGTACATTCCCTGTAGTCTGCTTTGGAGGCTGTGAAAATTCAGAAAGAAACTTCAGACTGCAATGAGATGTCCCAAAAATGACCCCTTCTGCAACACCCCCCTCCCTCGTAACTGCAAAGGCTAATTGCTTACCGGCCGTTTCCAAACTTCGGCTCCACACCGGCTCATGGTACCTAAGACGACAAAACAGAAAACGTGACTATCACCCTCCAGAAGATTAATCCCCAGGGCTCCTCTACACTGCTACCCTGGCGCACCTCAAATCTTCATCCGACTCTGGAGGTGGCCTGGACAATACCCGCAAAGTGAAAAGGCACATGCTTGGCACCTCAAAGGACTAAGGCAAAAGACCTGTGACATGAGATGCACAAAAGACAGAGAACGCACAATAGACACGTGACATGTACCGGGACTGCTTTGCCCTGCGCACCTCGGCACTGTGATCAAAAGCAAGACTTAAGCTTTATGGGTCCTAAGGGGTCCCTTCTTGGGTATCCCCACCTCCAAATCTGACTCAAAAATACCTCCGGTGAGTGCCAACTCGACACCCCGCTTTCACCCCCTCTGTGGGTCACAGGTCTCGACTTACCTCTTGGATGTCTGGGGATGTCAATCTGCCTCGGGTGCAAAAGGCAGCCGCCTCACCATGCAGGCAGCTGGTGCCTTCACCAGGCTGGTTATCTCTTAGTCAGCTACAATAAAGAAAACCAAACAAACATCAGTGCATGAGCTTAGTGGCACCTCAGCCAAAACCCGTCAATTCTGCCACTCACCGTCTCCTAAAAAGGCTGGAGTCCTTGGGCCGCATGCTCTGGCCGCGCTCCAAGGCCAGCACCATCGTTGTAGGGTATACCTGAGTTGAGTGGAGACGAGGTGAGGTAGCATTGCTAAAACTTGAGCAGACCCGCGCTCCCCCTCCCTCCCTCCCCAACTTATTGCAACTCCTCAGCCGTTGCCAAAGGCAACCTGGATGGTACCCTCACATGGAAAAGGTAAAGGCTTCGTCACAGAGTCCCATGATACTCACAGAGTACTAACGAGGGAAGCGAGACAGGACCGTCGGCCGGTCGGTGAGGGGCACGGCCTAAGACAGTGGTACGGCCTGAAACACACAAATGACAATGGATGCTTAGAGCTGTACCAGAACTTAGCGCCCAAGGAATAACATGTGGTTCTTTCCACCAATGACTTCTTACCTCATTCACTTGACCTTGACTGCTGAGATCTGGCTTTACCTCCTAAGAACAAAGACAAAGAACAATCCTGTAACACAGCCACCATTTATGTTTGCCCTGCAAAGACAAACAGTGACCGACCTTCAGGTGGGAACCCCCTCACACGGTATGGGGGGCTCTGGCATGGATTTAATCTGCCTGCATCTTCAAGAAAGTGATGACAAAAGTCAAAGGGCTGCATGAGAACTTCACAGCTCCAGCCATCTTGTGACAATCTAGAAATATCATCTAGAGGACAAACTACTCCCTACATTACAAATTTCAAGTCCCCAAGCCTTGTTCTATTACACCGATATGCCAGGGTATGCAGCAGGGCAGAGCAGCTCTGGGCCAAACCCATGCAGGCACCCATGACAGAGGAGACGACAAACGAGAGGATACAACAAGGAGAGAGAACTCAGGGTGGAAAGCATGACTGCAAGCACATCAAAGGGCTAAGGCAAAAGACCTGTGACACAGGACACCCAAAAGACATGGCATGCACTATAGACAAGTGACACAACATGCACTGCGATTGCTCTGCCCTGCGCACCTCAGCATTGTCATCAAATGTGAGACTTTCACTTTATGCGGGCTAAGGCGCCCCTTCTTGGGTATCCCCATCTCCAAAGCTGACGCAAAAATCCCTCCCGGCGAAGCCCGACTCGATACTCCGCTTTCATCCCCTTGACTTATCTCTCAGACGTCCTGAGATGTGAATCCAGCTGGGACGCAAAAGAAGACCGCCTCACCATCCTGGAAGCTCCTACCATTGCCGGGCTTTTGTCTTTTAGACGGCTACAATAACAAAAGCCAAACATCGGTACAGGAACTTCTTGGCACATTGGCCAAGCCCCCAACAGTTCCACTACTCACCGTCTCCTAAGAAGGCCGGGGTCCTTGGGCCCCACGCTTTGGCCACGCCCCGAGGCAGATACCGTCACCGCAGGGTATACCTGAGTTAAGAGGAGAGGAGGTGATGCGGGACTGCTGAAACTTGAGCGGACCCTCGCTCCCCCACCCTCCCTCCCCGACTTGCCTCAACTCCTCAGCCGTCGCCAAAGGCTACCGGGACGGTACCTTCGCATGGAAAAGGTAAAGGCTTCATCGCAGAGTCCCATGATACTTGCGGAGGACTCACGAGGGTGGCAAGAGAGGTCCGTCAGCCAGTCGGTGAGGAGTTTCAGCAAACTACAAGGGGAGCGCCTGAAACACACAAATGACAATGGATGCTTAGAGCTGTACCAGAACTTGGCACCCAAGGCATAACAAGTGGTTCTTTCCACCAGTGACTTCTTACCTCATTCACTTGACCTTGACTGCTAAGATCTGGCTTTACCTCCTAAGAACAAAGACAAAGAACAATCCTGTAACACAGCCACCATTTATGTTTGCCCTGCAAAGACAAACAGTGACCGACCTTCAGGTGGGAACCCCCTCACACGGTATGGGGCGCTCTGCCGCAGATTTAATCCGTCTGCATCTGCAAGAAAGTGATGACAAAAGACAAAGAGCTGCATTAGAACTTCACAGCTCCAGCCATCCTGTATGAGTCTAGGAATACCATCTTGAGGCCAAACTACAACCTACACCACAAATTCCACATCCCCAGGCCTTGTCCTATTACACCCATACTCCACAGTATGCATCAGGGAAGAGCAGCTCTGGGCCAAACCCACTCAGGCACCCGTGACACAGAAGATGACAAACAAGGGGACACAACAAGGAGAGAAAACTCTAGGCTAGATGATCACAAGGACCGAGCAAATGAGGAATGAGATGACCACGGCGAGACCGACGGTGAGCCAACGAGGCTGCAAGAACCCTGGCAGAGGAGGATGATAACAGAAGGGCTTATTCCAAGAACCGCAAAGATGGATGCCCGAGAATTGGACGGGTGGAATCCTCCAGCTATCTTCACATTCTTACAAGCCTTCATCCACTATAATGGATCATTGCAGTGCACAGCTGACAATGCAGCTCAGAACAAGACCTGAAAAGACACCCGACTCAACCTCGCTGAAGAGAGACGTGATCCTGATGCACCTCCAAGCTCACGAGTCAAAGGATCAATGGTATCGGCACCACACTGAGGAACACCAAGAACAGAGACGCTAAGAATAATGCCCAGCGTTTGCGATAAGCATCTCAAAGGGCTAAGGCAAAAGACCTGTGACACGAGATGCACAAAAGACAGAGAACGCACAATAGACAGGTGACATGTACCAGGCCTGCTCTGCCCTGCGCACCTCGGCACTGTGATCAAAAGCAAGACTTAAGCTTTATGGGGCCTAAGGGGCCCCTTCTTGGGTATCCCCACCTCCAAATCTGACTCAAAAATACCTCCTGGTGAGTCCCAACTCAACACCCTGCTTTCACCCCTACTGTGGGTCACAGGTCTCAACTTATCTCTTGGATGTCTGGGGATGTCAATCTGCCTCGGGTGCAAAAGAAGGCTGCATCACCATGCGGGAAGCTCGTGCCTTCACTGGGCTGGTTCTCTTCTTAGTCAGCTACAATAAAGAAAACCAGACAAACATCAGTGCATGAACTTAGTGGCACCTCAGCCAAAACCTGTCGATTCTGCCACTCACCGTCTCCTAAAAAGGCTGGCCTCCTCAGGCCGCACGCTTTGGCCACGCTCTGAGGCCAACGCCATCGTCATCGTCACAGAGTATACCTGGGTTAAGAGGAGACGGGGTGATGCGGCATTGCCGAAACTTGAGTGGGCCCTCACTCCTCCCTCCCTCCGCAACTCACTGCAACTACCTGGCCGTTGCCGAAGGCAACCTGGACGGCACGTTCAAATGGAAAAGGTAAAGGCTTCGTCGCAGAGTCCTGTAATACTTCCGGCGGGCTAACGACAGCGGCGAGCCAGGTCCATCAGCCAGTTGGCAAGGAGTTTCACCATAATACATGGGGACTGCCTGAAGCACACAAATGACAATGGATGCTTAAAGCTTAGAGTGCCAGAACTTGGCATCGAAACAGTAACAACCCGTTCAGTACACCGGTCACCACTTACCTCGCTAACTCGACTTTGACTGCTGAGATCTGGCATTACCTCCTAAAAACAAAGACAAAGAACGATGCTGTAACACAGCCACCAATTACACTTGCCTCGCAAACAAACGGTGACTGACCTTCCTGCAGGAAACCCCCTCACCTGGTATGGGGCGCTCTGCCACGGATTTGATCTGTCTGCATCTGCAAGAAAGTGATATCAAAAGTCAAAGGGCTGCATGAGAACTTCACAGCTCCAGCCATCTTCTGACAACCTAGGAATATCATCTAGACGCCAGACTACACCCTACATTATGGATTTAAAGGCCTTGGGCCTTGTTCTATTACACCGATATGCCAGAGTATGCAGCAGGGCAGAGCAGCTCTGGGCCAAACCCATGCAGGCACCCGTGACACAGGGGACGACAAAAGAGGGGATGCAATGAGGAGAGAGAACTCTCGGTGAAAAGCGTGACTGCAAGCACATCAAAGGGCTAAGGCAAAGGACCTGTGACACAAGATGCCCAAAAGACACGGCATGCACAATAGACAAGTGACGCAAGATGCACTGCGATCGCTCTGCCCTGCGCACCTCAGCATTGCGATCAAATGTGAGGCTTTCCCATTATGCGGGCTAAGGGGCCCCTTCTTGGACATCCCCATCTCCAAAGCTGACTCAAAACTCCCTCCCAGCAAGCCCCGACCCGACACCCCGCTTTCATTCCCTCCGTGGGTCATATCCCTCAACTTATCTCTCGGACATCTGGGGACGTGAATCTTCCTGGGGCGCAAAAGAAGGCGGCCTCTCGCCGGCCCAGAAGCTCCTGCCATTGCCAGGCTGTTGTCTCTCAGTCAGCTACAATAAAGACAACCAAACATCAGTATATGAGCTTAGTGGCATGTCAGCCAAAACCCAACAATTCCACTACTCACCGTCTACTAAGAGAGCCCGGGTCCTCAGGCCGCACGCTCTGGCCGCGCTCCAAGGCCGACGCCATCATCGCAGGGCGTACCTGGGTTGAGCGGAGACGAGGTTATGCAGCATTGCTGAAACTTGAGGGGACCCTTGTTCCTCCTCCCTCCCCGACATGCTGCAACTCCTCGGCCGTTGCTGAAGGCTACCCAGACGGTACCTTCGCATGGAAAAGGTAAAGGCTTCATCGCAGAATCCCATGATACTTGCAGAGGACTCACGAGGGCAGCGAGCCAGGTCCATCAGCCAGTCGGTGAGGGGTTTCAGTGTAATGCAAGGGGACCGCCTGAAACACACAAATGACAGTGGATGCTTAGAGCTGTACCAGAACTTGGCACCCAAGGAATACCAAGTGGTTCTTTCCACCAGTGACTTCTTACCTCATTCACTTGACCTTGACTGCCGAGATCTGGCTTTACCTCCTAAGAACAAAGACAAAGAACAATGCTGTAACAAAGCCACCAGTTACACTTGCTGAGGAAACACAAACAGTGACTGACCTTCCTGGGGGAACCCCGTCACCCGGTATAGGGCGCTCTGGCACGGATTTAATCCGTCTGCATCTGCAAGAAAGCGATGACAAAAGTCAAAGGGCTGCATGAGAACTTCACAGCTCCAGCCATCTTCTGGCAATCTAGAAATATCATCTAGAGGACAAACTGCACCATACATTACAGATTTAAAGGCCCCAAGCCTTGTTCTATTACACCGATATGCCAGGGTGTGCAGCAGGGCAGAGCAGCTCTGGGCCAAACCCATGCAGGCACCCATGACAGAGGAGACGACAAACGAGAGGATACAACAAGGAGAGAGAACTCAGGGTGGAAAGCATGACTGCAAGCACATCAAAGGGCTAAGGCAAAAGACCTGTGACACAGGACACCCAAAAGACATGGCATGCACTATAGACAAGTGACACAACAGGCACTCGGATTGCTCTGCCCTGCGCACCTCAGCATTGTCATCAAATGTGAGACTTTCACTTTATGCGGGCTAAGGCGCCCCTTCTTGGGTATCCCCATCTCCAAAGCTGACGCAAAAATCCCTCCCGGCGAGGCCCGACGCGATACTCCGCTTTCATCCCCTTGACTTATCTCTCAGACGTCCTGAGATGTGAATCCACCTGGGACGCAAAAGAAGACCGCCTCACCATCCTGGAAGCTCCTACCATCGCCAGGCTTTTGTCTTTTAGATGGCTACAATAAAGAAAACCAAACATCAGTACAGGAACTTTGTGGCACATTGGCCAAGCCCCCAACAGTTCCACTACTCACCGTCTCCTAAGAAGGCCGGGGTCCTTGGGCCCCACGTTTTGGCCACGCCCCGAGGCCGATACCGTCATCGCAGGGTATACCTGAGTTAAGAGGAGAGGAGGTGATGCGGGACTGCTGAAACTTGAGCGGACCCTCGCTCCCCCACCCTCCCTCCCCGACTTGCCGCAACTCCTCGGCCGTCGCCAAAGGCTACCGGGACGGTACCTTCGCATGGAAAAGGTAAAGGCTTCATCGCAGAGTCCCATGATACTTGCGGAGGACTCAGGAGGGTGGCAAGACAAGTCTGTCAGCCAGTCGGCGAGGAGTTCGGTGTAATACAAGGGGACTACCTGAAACACACAAATGACAATGGATGCTTAGAGCTGTACCAGAACTTGGCACCCAAGGCATAACAAGTGCTTCTTTCCACCAGTGACTTCTTACCTCATTCACTTGACCGCTAAGATCTGGCTTTACCTCCTAAGAACAAAGACAAAGAACAATCCTGTAACACAGCCACCATTTATGTTTGCCCTGCAAAGACAAACAGTGACCGACCTTCAGGTGGGAACCCCCTCACACGGTATGGGGCGCTCTGCCGCAGATTTAATCCGTCTGCATCTGCAAGAAAGTGATGACAAAAGTCAAAGAGCTGCATTAGAACTTCACAGCTCCAGCCATCCTGTATGAGTCTAGGAATACCATCTTGAGGCCAAACTACAAGCTACACCACAAATTCCACATCCCCAGGCCTTGTCCTATTACACCCATACTCCACAGTATGCATCAGGGAAGAGCAGCTCTGGGCCAAACCCACTCAGGCACCCGTGACACAGAAGATGACAAAACAAGGGGACACAACAAGAAGAGAAAACTCTAGGCTAGATGATCACAAGGGCCGAGCAAATGAGGAATGAGATGACCACGGCGAGACCGACGGTGAGCCAACGAGGCTGCAAGAACCCTGGCAGAGGAGGATGATAACAGAAGGGCTTATTCCAAGAACCGCAAAGATGGATGCCCGAGAATTGGACGGGTGGAATCCTCCAGCTATCTTCACATTCTTACAAGCCTTCATCCACTATAATGGATCATTGCAGTGCACAGCTGACAATGCAGCTCAGAACAAGACCTGAAAAGACACCCGACTCAACCTCGCTGAAGAGAGACGTGATCCTGATGCACCTCCAAGCTCACGAGTCAAAGGATCAATGGTATCGGCACCACACTGAGGAACACCAAGAACAGAGACGCTAAGAATAATGCCCAGCGTTTGCGATAAGCATCTCAAAGGGCTAAGGCAAAAGACCTGTGACACGAGATGCACAAAAGACAGAGAACGCACAATAGACAGGTGACATGTACCAGGCCTGCTCTGCCCTGCGCACCTCGGCACTGTGATCAAAAGCAAGACTTAAGCTTTATGGGGCCTAAGGGGCCCCTTCTTGGGTATCCCCACCTCCAAATCTGACTCAAAAATACCTCCTGGTGAGTCCCAACTCAACACCCTGCTTTCACCCCTACTGTGGGTCACAGGTCTCAACTTATCTCTTGGATGTCTGGGGATGTCAATCTGCCTCGGGTGCAAAAGAAGGCTGCATCACCATGCGGGAAGCTCGTGCCTTCACTGGGCTGGTTCTCTTCTTAGTCAGCTACAATAAAGAAAACCAGACAAACATCAGTGCATGAACTTAGTGGCACCTCAGCCAAAACCTGTCGATTCTGCCACTCACCGTCTCCTAAAAAGGCTGGCCTCCTCAGGCCGCACGCTTTGGCCACGCTCTGAGGCCAACGCCATCGTCATCGTCACAGAGTATACCTGGGTTAAGAGGAGACGGGGTGATGCGGCATTGCCGAAACTTGAGTGGGCCCTCGCTCCTCCCTCCCTCCGCAACTCACTGCAACTACCTGGCCGTTGCCGAAGGCAACCTGGACGGCACGTTCAAATGGAAAAGGTAAAGGCTTCGTCGCAGAGTCCTGTAATACTTCCGGCGGGCTAACGACAGCGGCGAGCCAGGTCCATCAGCCAGTTGGCAAGGAGTTTCACCATAATACATGGGGACTGCCTGAAGCACACAAATGACAATGGATGCTTAAAGCTTAGAGTGCCAGAACTTGGCATCGAAACAGTAACAACCCGTTCAGTACACCGGTCACCACTTACCTCGCTAACTCGACTTTGACTGCTGAGATCTGGCATTACCTCCTAAAAACAAAGACAAAGAACGATGCTGTAACACAGCCACCAATTACACTTGCCTCGCAAACAAACGGTGACTGACCTTCCTGCAGGAAACCCCCTCACCTGGTATGGGGCGCTCTGCCACGGATTTGATCTGTCTGCATCTGCAAGAAAGTGATATCAAAAGTCAAAGGGCTGCATGAGAACTTCACAGCTCCAGCCATCTTCTGACAACCTAGGAATATCATCTAGACGCCAGACTACACCCTACATTATGGATTTAAAGGCCTTGGGCCTTGTTCTATTACACCGATATGCCAGAGTATGCAGCAGGGCAGAGCAGCTCTGGGCCAAACCCATGCAGGCACCCGTGACACAGGGGACGACAAAAGAGGGGATGCAATGAGGAGAGAGAACTCTCGGTGAAAAGCGTGACTGCAAGCACATCAAAGGGCTAAGGCAAAGGACCTGTGACACAAGATGCCCAAAAGACACGGCATGCACAATAGACAAGTGACGCAAGATGCACTGCGATCGCTCTGCCCTGCGCACCTCAGCATTGCGATCAAATGTGAGGCTTTCCCATTATGCGGGCTAAGGGGCCCCTTCTTGGACATCCCCATCTCCAAAGCTGACTCAAAACTCCCTCCCAGCAAGCCCCGACCCGACACCCCGCTTTCATTCCCTCCGTGGGTCATATCCCTCAACTTATCTCTCGGACATCTGGGGACGTGAATCTTCCTGGGGCGCAAAAGAAGGCGGCCTCTCGCCGGCCCAGAAGCTCCTGCCATTGCCAGGCTGTTGTCTCTCAGTCAGCTACAATAAAGACAACCAAACATCAGTATATGAGCTTAGTGGCATGTCAGCCAAAACCCAACAATTCCACTACTCACCGTCTACTAAGAGAGCCCGGGTCCTCAGGCCGCACGCTCTGGCCGCGCTCCAAGGCCGACGCCATCATCGCAGGGCGTACCTGGGTTGAGCGGAGACGAGGTTATGCAGCATTGCTGAAACTTGAGGGGACCCTTGTTCCTCCTCCCTCCCCGACATGCTGCAACTCCTCGGCCGTTGCTGAAGGCTACCCAGACGGTACCTTCGCATGGAAAAGGTAAAGGCTTCATCGCAGAATCCCATGATACTTGCAGAGGACTCACGAGGGCAGCGAGCCAGGTCCATCAGCCAGTCGGTGAGGGGTTTCAGTGTAATGCAAGGGGACCGCCTGAAACACACAAATGACAGTGGATGCTTAGAGCTGTACCAGAACTTGGCACCCAAGGAATACCAAGTGGTTCTTTCCACCAGTGACTTCTTACCTCATTCACTTGACCTTGACTGCCGAGATCTGGCTTTACCTCCTAAGAACAAAGACAAAGAACAATGCTGTAACAAAGCCACCAGTTACACTTGCTGAGGAAACACAAACAGTGACTGACCTTCCTGGGGGAACCCCGTCACCCGGTATAGGGCGCTCTGGCACGGATTTAATCCGTCTGCATCTGCAAGAAAGCGATGACAAAAGTCAAAGGGCTGCATGAGAACTTCACAGCTCCAGCCATCTTCTGGCAATCTAGAAATATCATCTAGAGGACAAACTGCACCATACATTACAGATTTAAAGGCCCCAAGCCTTGTTCTATTACACCGATATGCCAGGGTGTGCAGCAGGGCAGAGCAGCTCTGGGCCAAACCCATGCAGGCACCCATGACAGAGGAGACGACAAACGAGAGGATACAACAAGGAGAGAGAACTCAGGGTGGAAAGCATGACTGCAAGCACATCAAAGGGCTAAGGCAAAAGACCTGTGACACAGGACACCCAAAAGACATGGCATGCACTATAGACAAGTGACACAACAGGCACTCGGATTGCTCTGCCCTGCGCACCTCAGCATTGTCATCAAATGTGAGACTTTCACTTTATGCGGGCTAAGGCGCCCCTTCTTGGGTATCCCCATCTCCAAAGCTGACGCAAAAATCCCTCCCGGCGAGGCCCGACGCGATACTCCGCTTTCATCCCCTTGACTTATCTCTCAGACGTCCTGAGATGTGAATCCACCTGGGACGCAAAAGAAGACCGCCTCACCATCCTGGAAGCTCCTACCATCGCCAGGCTTTTGTCTTTTAGATGGCTACAATAAAGAAAACCAAACATCAGTACAGGAACTTTGTGGCACATTGGCCAAGCCCCCAACAGTTCCACTACTCACCGTCTCCTAAGAAGGCCGGGGTCCTTGGGCCCCACGTTTTGGCCACGCCCCGAGGCCGATACCGTCATCGCAGGGTATACCTGAGTTAAGAGGAGAGGAGGTGATGCGGGACTGCTGAAACTTGAGCGGACCCTCGCTCCCCCACCCTCCCTCCCCGACTTGCCGCAACTCCTCGGCCGTCGCCAAAGGCTACCGGGACGGTACCTTCGCATGGAAAAGGTAAAGGCTTCATCGCAGAGTCCCATGATACTTGCGGAGGACTCAGGAGGGTGGCAAGACAAGTCTGTCAGCCAGTCGGCGAGGAGTTCGGTGTAATACAAGGGGACTACCTGAAACACACAAATGACAATGGATGCTTAGAGCTGTACCAGAACTTGGCACCCAAGGCATAACAAGTGCTTCTTTCCACCAGTGACTTCTTACCTCATTCACTTGACCGCTAAGATCTGGCTTTACCTCCTAAGAACAAAGACAAAGAACAATCCTGTAACACAGCCACCATTTATGTTTGCCCTGCAAAGACAAACAGTGACCGACCTTCAGGTGGGAACCCCCTCACACGGTATGGGGCGCTCTGCCGCAGATTTAATCCGTCTGCATCTGCAAGAAAGTGATGACAAAAGTCAAAGAGCTGCATTAGAACTTCACAGCTCCAGCCATCCTGTATGAGTCTAGGAATACCATCTTGAGGCCAAACTACAAGCTACACCACAAATTCCACATCCCCAGGCCTTGTCCTATTACACCCATACTCCACAGTATGCATCAGGGAAGAGCAGCTCTGGGCCAAACCCACTCAGGCACCCGTGACACAGAAGATGACAAAACAAGGGGACACAACAAGAAGAGAAAACTCTAGGCTAGATGATCACAAGGGCCGAGCAAATGAGGAATGAGATGACCACGGCGAGACCGACGGTGAGCCAACGAGGCTGCAAGAACCCTGGCAGAGGAGGATGATAACAGAAGGGCTTATTCCAAGAACCGCAAAGATGGATGCCCGAGAATTGGACGGGTGGAATCCTCCAGCTATCTTCACATTCTTACAAGCCTTCATCCACTATAATGGATCATTGCAGTGCACAGCTGACAATGCAGCTCAGAACAAGACCTGAAAAGACACCCGACTCAACCTCGCTGAAGAGAGACGTGATCCTGATGCACCTCCAAGCTCACGAGTCAAAGGATCAATGGTATCGGCACCACACTGAGGAACACCAAGAACAGAGACGCTAAGAATAATGCCCAGCGTTTGCGATAAGCATCTCAAAGGGCTAAGGCAAAAGACCTGTGACACGAGATGCACAAAAGACAGAGAACGCACAATAGACAGGTGACATGTACCAGGCCTGCTCTGCCCTGCGCACCTCGGCACTGTGATCAAAAGCAAGACTTAAGCTTTATGGGGCCTAAGGGGCCCCTTCTTGGGTATCCCCACCTCCAAATCTGACTCAAAAATACCTCCTGGTGAGTCCCAACTCAACACCCTGCTTTCACCCCTACTGTGGGTCACAGGTCTCAACTTATCTCTTGGATGTCTGGGGATGTCAATCTGCCTCGGGTGCAAAAGAAGGCTGCATCACCATGCGGGAAGCTCGTGCCTTCACTGGGCTGGTTCTCTTCTTAGTCAGCTACAATAAAGAAAACCAGACAAACATCAGTGCATGAACTTAGTGGCACCTCAGCCAAAACCTGTCGATTCTGCCACTCACCGTCTCCTAAAAAGGCTGGCCTCCTCAGGCCGCACGCTTTGGCCACGCTCTGAGGCCAACGCCATCGTCATCGTCACAGAGTATACCTGGGTTAAGAGGAGACGGGGTGATGCGGCATTGCCGAAACTTGAGTGGGCCCTCGCTCCTCCCTCCCTCCGCAACTCACTGCAACTACCTGGCCGTTGCCGAAGGCAACCTGGACGGCACGTTCAAATGGAAAAGGTAAAGGCTTCGTCGCAGAGTCCTGTAATACTTCCGGCGGGCTAACGACAGCGGCGAGCCAGGTCCATCAGCCAGTTGGCAAGGAGTTTCACCATAATACATGGGGACTGCCTGAAGCACACAAATGACAATGGATGCTTAAAGCTTAGAGTGCCAGAACTTGGCATCGAAACAGTAACAACCCGTTCAGTACACCGGTCACCACTTACCTCGCTAACTCGACTTTGACTGCTGAGATCTGGCATTACCTCCTAAAAACAAAGACAAAGAACGATGCTGTAACACAGCCACCAATTACACTTGCCTCGCAAACAAACGGTGACTGACCTTCCTGCAGGAAACCCCCTCACCTGGTATGGGGCGCTCTGCCACGGATTTGATCTGTCTGCATCTGCAAGAAAGTGATATCAAAAGTCAAAGGGCTGCATGAGAACTTCACAGCTCCAGCCATCTTCTGACAACCTAGGAATATCATCTAGACGCCAGACTACACCCTACATTATGGATTTAAAGGCCTTGGGCCTTGTTCTATTACACCGATATGCCAGAGTATGCAGCAGGGCAGAGCAGCTCTGGGCCAAACCCATGCAGGCACCCGTGACACAGGGGACGACAAAAGAGGGGATGCAATGAGGAGAGAGAACTCTCGGTGAAAAGCGTGACTGCAAGCACATCAAAGGGCTAAGGCAAAGGACCTGTGACACAAGATGCCCAAAAGACACGGCATGCACAATAGACAAGTGACGCAAGATGCACTGCGATCGCTCTGCCCTGCGCACCTCAGCATTGCGATCAAATGTGAGGCTTTCCCATTATGCGGGCTAAGGGGCCCCTTCTTGGACATCCCCATCTCCAAAGCTGACTCAAAACTCCCTCCCAGCAAGCCCCGACCCGACACCCCGCTTTCATTCCCTCCGTGGGTCATATCCCTCAACTTATCTCTCGGACATCTGGGGACGTGAATCTTCCTGGGGCGCAAAAGAAGGCGGCCTCTCGCCGGCCCAGAAGCTCCTGCCATTGCCAGGCTGTTGTCTCTCAGTCAGCTACAATAAAGACAACCAAACATCAGTATATGAGCTTAGTGGCATGTCAGCCAAAACCCAACAATTCCACTACTCACCGTCTACTAAGAGAGCCCGGGTCCTCAGGCCGCACGCTCTGGCCGCGCTCCAAGGCCGACGCCATCATCGCAGGGCGTACCTGGGTTGAGCGGAGACGAGGTTATGCAGCATTGCTGAAACTTGAGGGGACCCTTGTTCCTCCTCCCTCCCCGACATGCTGCAACTCCTCGGCCGTTGCTGAAGGCTACCCAGACGGTACCTTCGCATGGAAAAGGTAAAGGCTTCATCGCAGAATCCCATGATACTTGCAGAGGACTCACGAGGGCAGCGAGCCAGGTCCATCAGCCAGTCGGTGAGGGGTTTCAGTGTAATGCAAGGGGACCGCCTGAAACACACAAATGACAGTGGATGCTTAGAGCTGTACCAGAACTTGGCACCCAAGGAATACCAAGTGGTTCTTTCCACCAGTGACTTCTTACCTCATTCACTTGACCTTGACTGCCGAGATCTGGCTTTACCTCCTAAGAACAAAGACAAAGAACAATGCTGTAACAAAGCCACCAGTTACACTTGCTGAGGAAACACAAACAGTGACTGACCTTCCTGGGGGAACCCCGTCACCCGGTATAGGGCGCTCTGGCACGGATTTAATCCGTCTGCATCTGCAAGAAAGCGATGACAAAAGTCAAAGGGCTGCATGAGAACTTCACAGCTCCAGCCATCTTCTGGCAATCTAGAAATATCATCTAGAGGACAAACTGCACCATACATTACAGATTTAAAGGCCCCAAGCCTTGTTCTATTACACCGATATGCCAGGGTGTGCAGCAGGGCAGAGCAGCTCTGGGCCAAACCCATGCAGGCACCCATGACAGAGGAGACGACAAACGAGAGGATACAACAAGGAGAGAGAACTCAGGGTGGAAAGCATGACTGCAAGCACATCAAAGGGCTAAGGCAAAAGACCTGTGACACAGGACACCCAAAAGACATGGCATGCACTATAGACAAGTGACACAACAGGCACTCGGATTGCTCTGCCCTGCGCACCTCAGCATTGTCATCAAATGTGAGACTTTCACTTTATGCGGGCTAAGGCGCCCCTTCTTGGGTATCCCCATCTCCAAAGCTGACGCAAAAATCCCTCCCGGCGAGGCCCGACGCGATACTCCGCTTTCATCCCCTTGACTTATCTCTCAGACGTCCTGAGATGTGAATCCACCTGGGACGCAAAAGAAGACCGCCTCACCATCCTGGAAGCTCCTACCATCGCCAGGCTTTTGTCTTTTAGATGGCTACAATAAAGAAAACCAAACATCAGTACAGGAACTTCGTGGCACATTGGCCAAGCCCCCAACAGTTCCACTACTCACCGTCTCCTAAGAAGGCCGGGGTCCTTGGGCCCCACGTTTTGGCCACGCCCCGAGGCCGATACCGTCATCGCAGGGTATACCTGAGTTAAGAGGAGAGGAGGTGATGCGGGACTGCTGAAACTTGAGCGGACCCTCGCTCCCCCACCCTCCCTCCCCGACTTGCCTCAACTCCTCGGCCGTCGCCAAAGGCTACCGGGACGGTACCTTCGCATGGAAAAGGTAAAGGCTTCATCGCAGAGTCCCATGATACTTGCGGAGGACTCAGGAGGGTGGCAAGACAAGTCTGTCAGCCAGTCGGCGAGGAGTTCGGTGTAATACAAGGGGACTACCTGAAACACACAAATGACAATGGATGCTTAGAGCTGTACCAGAACTTGGCACCCAAGGCATAACAAGTGCTTCTTTCCACCAGTGACTTCTTACCTCATTCACTTGACCGCTAAGATCTGGCTTTACCTCCTAAGAACAAAGACAAAGAACAATCCTGTAACACAGCCACCATTTATGTTTGCCCTGCAAAGACAAACAGTGACCGACCTTCAGGTGGGAACCCCCTCACACGGTATGGGGCGCTCTGCCGCAGATTTAATCCGTCTGCATCTGCAAGAAAGTGATGACAAAAGTCAAAGAGCTGCATTAGAACTTCACAGCTCCAGCCATCCTGTATGAGTCTAGGAATACCATCTTGAGGCCAAACTACAAGCTACACCACAAATTCCACATCCCCAGGCCTTGTCCTATTACACCCATACTCCACAGTATGCATCAGGGAAGAGCAGCTCTGGGCCAAACCCACTCAGGCACCCGTGACACAGAAGATGACAAAACAAGGGGACACAACAAGAAGAGAAAACTCTAGGCTAGATGATC
This sequence comes from Aphelocoma coerulescens, assembly GCF_041296385.1. Lineage (NCBI taxonomy): Eukaryota > Metazoa > Chordata > Aves > Passeriformes > Corvidae > Aphelocoma > Aphelocoma coerulescens. The sequence continues at coordinate 33,320,909 of NC_091022.1, read as the reverse complement.
ACAAGGGCCGAGCAAATGAGGAATGAGATGACCACGGCGAGACCGACGGTGAGCCAACGAGGCTGCAAGAACCCTGGCAGAGGAGGATGATAACAGAAGGGCTTATTCCAAGAACCGCAAAGATGGATGCCCGAGAATTGGACGGGTGGAATCCTCCAGCTATCTTCACATTCTTACAAGCCTTCATCCACTATAATGGATCATTGCAGTGCACAGCTGACAATGCAGCTCAGAACAAGACCTGAAAAGACACCCGACTCAACCTCGCTGAAGAGAGACGTGATCCTGATGCACCTCCAAGCTCACGAGTCAAAGGATCAATGGTATCGGCACCACACTGAGGAACACCAAGAACAGAGACGCTAAGAATAATGCCCAGCGTTTGCGATAAGCATCTCAAAGGGCTAAGGCAAAAGACCTGTGACACGAGATGCACAAAAGACAGAGAACGCACAATAGACAGGTGACATGTACCAGGCCTGCTCTGCCCTGCGCACCTCGGCACTGTGATCAAAAGCAAGACTTAAGCTTTATGGGGCCTAAGGGGCCCCTTCTTGGGTATCCCCACCTCCAAATCTGACTCAAAAATACCTCCTGGTGAGTCCCAACTCAACACCCTGCTTTCACCCCTACTGTGGGTCACAGGTCTCAACTTATCTCTTGGATGTCTGGGGATGTCAATCTGCCTCGGGTGCAAAAGAAGGCTGCATCACCATGCGGGAAGCTCGTGCCTTCACTGGGCTGGTTCTCTTCTTAGTCAGCTACAATAAAGAAAACCAGACAAACATCAGTGCATGAACTTAGTGGCACCTCAGCCAAAACCTGTCGATTCTGCCACTCACCGTCTCCTAAAAAGGCTGGCCTCCTCAGGCCGCACGCTTTGGCCACGCTCTGAGGCCAACGCCATCGTCATCGTCACAGAGTATACCTGGGTTAAGAGGAGACGGGGTGATGCGGCATTGCCGAAACTTGAGTGGGCCCTCGCTCCTCCCTCCCTCCGCAACTCACTGCAACTACCTGGCCGTTGCCGAAGGCAACCTGGACGGCACGTTCAAATGGAAAAGGTAAAGGCTTCGTCGCAGAGTCCTGTAATACTTCCGGCGGGCTAACGACAGCGGCGAGCCAGGTCCATCAGCCAGTTGGCAAGGAGTTTCACCATAATACATGGGGACTGCCTGAAGCACACAAATGACAATGGATGCTTAAAGCTTAGAGTGCCAGAACTTGGCATCGAAACAGTAACAACCCGTTCAGTACACCGGTCACCACTTACCTCGCTAACTCGACTTTGACTGCTGAGATCTGGCATTACCTCCTAAAAACAAAGACAAAGAACGATGCTGTAACACAGCCACCAATTACACTTGCCTCGCAAACAAACGGTGACTGACCTTCCTGCAGGAAACCCCCTCACCTGGTATGGGGCGCTCTGCCACGGATTTGATCTGTCTGCATCTGCAAGAAAGTGATATCAAAAGTCAAAGGGCTGCATGAGAACTTCACAGCTCCAGCCATCTTCTGACAACCTAGGAATATCATCTAGACGCCAGACTACACCCTACATTATGGATTTAAAGGCCTTGGGCCTTGTTCTATTACACCGATATGCCAGAGTATGCAGCAGGGCAGAGCAGCTCTGGGCCAAACCCATGCAGGCACCCGTGACACAGGGGACGACAAAAGAGGGGATGCAATGAGGAGAGAGAACTCTCGGTGAAAAGCGTGACTGCAAGCACATCAAAGGGCTAAGGCAAAGGACCTGTGACACAAGATGCCCAAAAGACACGGCATGCACAATAGACAAGTGACGCAAGATGCACTGCGATCGCTCTGCCCTGCGCACCTCAGCATTGCGATCAAATGTGAGGCTTTCCCATTATGCGGGCTAAGGGGCCCCTTCTTGGACATCCCCATCTCCAAAGCTGACTCAAAACTCCCTCCCAGCAAGCCCCGACCCGACACCCCGCTTTCATTCCCTCCGTGGGTCATATCCCTCAACTTATCTCTCGGACATCTGGGGACGTGAATCTTCCTGGGGCGCAAAAGAAGGCGGCCTCTCGCCGGCCCAGAAGCTCCTGCCATTGCCAGGCTGTTGTCTCTCAGTCAGCTACAATAAAGACAACCAAACATCAGTATATGAGCTTAGTGGCATGTCAGCCAAAACCCAACAATTCCACTACTCACCGTCTACTAAGAGAGCCCGGGTCCTCAGGCCGCACGCTCTGGCCGCGCTCCAAGGCCGACGCCATCATCGCAGGGCGTACCTGGGTTGAGCGGAGACGAGGTTATGCAGCATTGCTGAAACTTGAGGGGACCCTTGTTCCTCCTCCCTCCCCGACATGCTGCAACTCCTCGGCCGTTGCTGAAGGCTACCCAGACGGTACCTTCGCATGGAAAAGGTAAAGGCTTCATCGCAGAATCCCATGATACTTGCAGAGGACTCACGAGGGCAGCGAGCCAGGTCCATCAGCCAGTCGGTGAGGGGTTTCAGTGTAATGCAAGGGGACCGCCTGAAACACACAAATGACAGTGGATGCTTAGAGCTGTACCAGAACTTGGCACCCAAGGAATACCAAGTGGTTCTTTCCACCAGTGACTTCTTACCTCATTCACTTGACCTTGACTGCCGAGATCTGGCTTTACCTCCTAAGAACAAAGACAAAGAACAATGCTGTAACAAAGCCACCAGTTACACTTGCTGAGGAAACACAAACAGTGACTGACCTTCCTGGGGGAACCCCGTCACCCGGTATAGGGCGCTCTGGCACGGATTTAATCCGTCTGCATCTGCAAGAAAGCGATGACAAAAGTCAAAGGGCTGCATGAGAACTTCACAGCTCCAGCCATCTTCTGGCAATCTAGAAATATCATCTAGAGGACAAACTGCACCATACATTACAGATTTAAAGGCCCCAAGCCTTGTTCTATTACACCGATATGCCAGGGTGTGCAGCAGGGCAGAGCAGCTCTGGGCCAAACCCATGCAGGCACCCATGACAGAGGAGACGACAAACGAGAGGATACAACAAGGAGAGAGAACTCAGGGTGGAAAGCATGACTGCAAGCACATCAAAGGGCTAAGGCAAAAGACCTGTGACACAGGACACCCAAAAGACATGGCATGCACTATAGACAAGTGACACAACAGGCACTCGGATTGCTCTGCCCTGCGCACCTCAGCATTGTCATCAAATGTGAGACTTTCACTTTATGCGGGCTAAGGCGCCCCTTCTTGGGTATCCCCATCTCCAAAGCTGACGCAAAAATCCCTCCCGGCGAGGCCCGACGCGATACTCCGCTTTCATCCCCTTGACTTATCTCTCAGACGTCCTGAGATGTGAATCCACCTGGGACGCAAAAGAAGACCGCCTCACCATCCTGGAAGCTCCTACCATCGCCAGGCTTTTGTCTTTTAGATGGCTACAATAAAGAAAACCAAACATCAGTACAGGAACTTCGTGGCACATTGGCCAAGCCCCCAACAGTTCCACTACTCACCGTCTCCTAAGAAGGCCGGGGTCCTTGGGCCCCACGTTTTGGCCACGCCCCGAGGCCGATACCGTCATCGCAGGGTATACCTGAGTTAAGAGGAGAGGAGGTGATGCGGGACTGCTGAAACTTGAGCGGACCCTCGCTCCCCCACCCTCCCTCCCCGACTTGCCGCAACTCCTCGGCCGTCGCCAAAGGCTACCGGGACGGTACCTTCGCATGGAAAAGGTAAAGGCTTCATCGCAGAGTCCCATGATACTTGCGGAGGACTCAGGAGGGTGGCAAGACAAGTCTGTCAGCCAGTCGGCGAGGAGTTCGGTGTAATACAAGGGGACTACCTGAAACACACAAATGACAATGGATGCTTAGAGCTGTACCAGAACTTGGCACCCAAGGCATAACAAGTGCTTCTTTCCACCAGTGACTTCTTACCTCATTCACTTGACCGCTAAGATCTGGCTTTACCTCCTAAGAACAAAGACAAAGAACAATCCTGTAACACAGCCACCATTTATGTTTGCCCTGCAAAGACAAACAGTGACCGACCTTCAGGTGGGAACCCCCTCACACGGTATGGGGCGCTCTGCCGCAGATTTAATCCGTCTGCATCTGCAAGAAAGTGATGACAAAAGTCAAAGAGCTGCATTAGAACTTCACAGCTCCAGCCATCCTGTATGAGTCTAGGAATACCATCTTGAGGCCAAACTACAAGCTACACCACAAATTCCACATCCCCAGGCCTTGTCCTATTACACCCATACTCCACAGTATGCATCAGGGAAGAGCAGCTCTGGGCCAAACCCACTCAGGCACCCGTGACACAGAAGATGACAAAACAAGGGGACACAACAAGAAGAGAAAACTCTAGGCTAGATGATCACAAGGGCCGAGCAAATGAGGAATGAGATGACCACGGCGAGACCGACGGTGAGCCAACGAGGCTGCAAGAACCCTGGCAGAGGAGGATGATAACAGAAGGGCTTATTCCAAGAACCGCAAAGATGGATGCCCGAGAATTGGACGGGTGGAATCCTCCAGCTATCTTCACATTCTTACAAGCCTTCATCCACTATAATGGATCATTGCAGTGCACAGCTGACAATGCAGCTCAGAACAAGACCTGAAAAGACACCCGACTCAACCTCGCTGAAGAGAGACGTGATCCTGATGCACCTCCAAGCTCACGAGTCAAAGGATCAATGGTATCGGCACCACACTGAGGAACACCAAGAACAGAGACGCTAAGAATAATGCCCAGCGTTTGCGATAAGCATCTCAAAGGGCTAAGGCAAAAGACCTGTGACACGAGATGCACAAAAGACAGAGAACGCACAATAGACAGGTGACATGTACCAGGCCTGCTCTGCCCTGCGCACCTCGGCACTGTGATCAAAAGCAAGACTTAAGCTTTATGGGGCCTAAGGGGCCCCTTCTTGGGTATCCCCACCTCCAAATCTGACTCAAAAATACCTCCTGGTGAGTCCCAACTCAACACCCTGCTTTCACCCCTACTGTGGGTCACAGGTCTCAACTTATCTCTTGGATGTCTGGGGATGTCAATCTGCCTCGGGTGCAAAAGAAGGCTGCATCACCATGCGGGAAGCTCGTGCCTTCACTGGGCTGGTTCTCTTCTTAGTCAGCTACAATAAAGAAAACCAGACAAACATCAGTGCATGAACTTAGTGGCACCTCAGCCAAAACCTGTCGATTCTGCCACTCACCGTCTCCTAAAAAGGCTGGCCTCCTCAGGCCGCACGCTTTGGCCACGCTCTGAGGCCAACGCCATCGTCATCGTCACAGAGTATACCTGGGTTAAGAGGAGACGGGGTGATGCGGCATTGCCGAAACTTGAGTGGGCCCTCGCTCCTCCCTCCCTCCGCAACTCACTGCAACTACCTGGCCGTTGCCGAAGGCAACCTGGACGGCACGTTCAAATGGAAAAGGTAAAGGCTTCGTCGCAGAGTCCTGTAATACTTCCGGCGGGCTAACGACAGCGGCGAGCCAGGTCCATCAGCCAGTTGGCAAGGAGTTTCACCATAATACATGGGGACTGCCTGAAGCACACAAATGACAATGGATGCTTAAAGCTTAGAGTGCCAGAACTTGGCATCGAAACAGTAACAACCCGTTCAGTACACCGGTCACCACTTACCTCGCTAACTCGACTTTGACTGCTGAGATCTGGCATTACCTCCTAAAAACAAAGACAAAGAACGATGCTGTAACACAGCCACCAATTACACTTGCCTCGCAAACAAACGGTGACTGACCTTCCTGCAGGAAACCCCCTCACCTGGTATGGGGCGCTCTGCCACGGATTTGATCTGTCTGCATCTGCAAGAAAGTGATATCAAAAGTCAAAGGGCTGCATGAGAACTTCACAGCTCCAGCCATCTTCTGACAACCTAGGAATATCATCTAGACGCCAGACTACACCCTACATTATGGATTTAAAGGCCTTGGGCCTTGTTCTATTACACCGATATGCCAGAGTATGCAGCAGGGCAGAGCAGCTCTGGGCCAAACCCATGCAGGCACCCGTGACACAGGGGACGACAAAAGAGGGGATGCAATGAGGAGAGAGAACTCTCGGTGAAAAGCGTGACTGCAAGCACATCAAAGGGCTAAGGCAAAGGACCTGTGACACAAGATGCCCAAAAGACACGGCATGCACAATAGACAAGTGACGCAAGATGCACTGCGATCGCTCTGCCCTGCGCACCTCAGCATTGCGATCAAATGTGAGGCTTTCCCATTATGCGGGCTAAGGGGCCCCTTCTTGGACATCCCCATCTCCAAAGCTGACTCAAAACTCCCTCCCAGCAAGCCCCGACCCGACACCCCGCTTTCATTCCCTCCGTGGGTCATATCCCTCAACTTATCTCTCGGACATCTGGGGACGTGAATCTTCCTGGGGCGCAAAAGAAGGCGGCCTCTCGCCGGCCCAGAAGCTCCTGCCATTGCCAGGCTGTTGTCTCTCAGTCAGCTACAATAAAGACAACCAAACATCAGTATATGAGCTTAGTGGCATGTCAGCCAAAACCCAACAATTCCACTACTCACCGTCTACTAAGAGAGCCCGGGTCCTCAGGCCGCACGCTCTGGCCGCGCTCCAAGGCCGACGCCATCATCGCAGGGCGTACCTGGGTTGAGCGGAGACGAGGTTATGCAGCATTGCTGAAACTTGAGGGGACCCTTGTTCCTCCTCCCTCCCCGACATGCTGCAACTCCTCGGCCGTTGCTGAAGGCTACCCAGACGGTACCTTCGCATGGAAAAGGTAAAGGCTTCATCGCAGAATCCCATGATACTTGCAGAGGACTCACGAGGGCAGCGAGCCAGGTCCATCAGCCAGTCGGTGAGGGGTTTCAGTGTAATGCAAGGGGACCGCCTGAAACACACAAATGACAGTGGATGCTTAGAGCTGTACCAGAACTTGGCACCCAAGGAATACCAAGTGGTTCTTTCCACCAGTGACTTCTTACCTCATTCACTTGACCTTGACTGCCGAGATCTGGCTTTACCTCCTAAGAACAAAGACAAAGAACAATGCTGTAACAAAGCCACCAGTTACACTTGCTGAGGAAACACAAACAGTGACTGACCTTCCTGGGGGAACCCCGTCACCCGGTATAGGGCGCTCTGGCACGGATTTAATCCGTCTGCATCTGCAAGAAAGCGATGACAAAAGTCAAAGGGCTGCATGAGAACTTCACAGCTCCAGCCATCTTCTGGCAATCTAGAAATATCATCTAGAGGACAAACTGCACCATACATTACAGATTTAAAGGCCCCAAGCCTTGTTCTATTACACCGATATGCCAGGGTGTGCAGCAGGGCAGAGCAGCTCTGGGCCAAACCCATGCAGGCACCCATGACAGAGGAGACGACAAACGAGAGGATACAACAAGGAGAGAGAACTCAGGGTGGAAAGCATGACTGCAAGCACATCAAAGGGCTAAGGCAAAAGACCTGTGACACAGGACACCCAAAAGACATGGCATGCACTATAGACAAGTGACACAACAGGCACTCGGATTGCTCTGCCCTGCGCACCTCAGCATTGCCATCAAATGTGAGACTTTCACTTTATGCGGGCTAAGGCGCCCCTTCTTGGGTATCCCCATCTCCAAAGCTGACGCAAAAATCCCTCCCGGCGAGGCCCGACGCGATACTCCGCTTTCATCCCCTTGACTTATCTCTCAGACGTCCTGAGATGTGAATCCACCTGGGACGCAAAAGAAGACCGCCTCACCATCCTGGAAGCTCCTACCATCGCCAGGCTTTTGTCTTTTAGATGGCTACAATAAAGAAAACCAAACATCAGTACAGGAACTTCGTGGCACATTGGCCAAGCCCCCAACAGTTCCACTACTCACCGTCTCCTAAGAAGGCCGGGGTCCTTGGGCCCCACGTTTTGGCCACGCCCCGAGGCCGATACCGTCATCGCAGGGTATACCTGAGTTAAGAGGAGAGGAGGTGATGCGGGACTGCTGAAACTTGAGCGGACCCTCGCTCCCCCACCCTCCCTCCCCGACTTGCCGCAACTCCTCGGCCGTCGCCAAAGGCTACCGGGACGGTACCTTCGCATGGAAAAGGTAAAGGCTTCATCGCAGAGTCCCATGATACTTGCGGAGGACTCAGGAGGGTGGCAAGACAAGTCTGTCAGCCAGTCGGCGAGGAGTTCGGTGTAATACAAGGGGACTACCTGAAACACACAAATGACAATGGATGCTTAGAGCTGTACCAGAACTTGGCACCCAAGGCATAACAAGTGCTTCTTTCCACCAGTGACTTCTTACCTCATTCACTTGACCGCTAAGATCTGGCTTTACCTCCTAAGAACAAAGACAAAGAACAATCCTGTAACACAGCCACCATTTATGTTTGCCCTGCAAAGACAAACAGTGACCGACCTTCAGGTGGGAACCCCCTCACACGGTATGGGGCGCTCTGCCGCAGATTTAATCCGTCTGCATCTGCAAGAAAGTGATGACAAAAGTCAAAGAGCTGCATTAGAACTTCACAGCTCCAGCCATCCTGTATGAGTCTAGGAATACCATCTTGAGGCCAAACTACAAGCTACACCACAAATTCCACATCCCCAGGCCTTGTCCTATTACACCCATACTCCACAGTATGCATCAGGGAAGAGCAGCTCTGGGCCAAACCCACTCAGGCACCCGTGACACAGAAGATGACAAAACAAGGGGACACAACAAGAAGAGAAAACTCTAGGCTAGATGATCACAAGGGCCGAGCAAATGAGGAATGAGATGACCACGGCGAGACCGACGGTGAGCCAACGAGGCTGCAAGAACCCTGGCAGAGGAGGATGATAACAGAAGGGCTTATTCCAAGAACCGCAAAGATGGATGCCCGAGAATTGGACGGGTGGAATCCTCCAGCTATCTTCACATTCTTACAAGCCTTCATCCTCTATAATGGATCATTGCAGTGCACAGCTGACAATGCAGCTCAGAACAAGACCTGAAAAGACACCCGACTCAACCTCGCTGAAGAGAGACGTGATCCTGATGCACCTCCAAGCTCACGAGTCAAAGGATCAATGGTATCGGCACCACACTGAGGAACACCAAGAACAGAGACGCTAAGAATAATGCCCAGCGTTTGCGATAAGCATCTCAAAGGGCTAAGGCAAAAGACCTGTGACACGAGATGCACAAAAGACAGAGAACGCACAATAGACAGGTGACATGTACCAGGCCTGCTCTGCCCTGCGCACCTCGGCACTGTGATCAAAAGCAAGACTTAAGCTTTATGGGGCCTAAGGAGCCCCTTCTTGGGTATCCCCACCTCCAAATCTGACTCAAAAATACCTCCTGGTGAGTCCCAACTCAACACCCTGCTTTCACCCCTACTGTGGGTCACAGGTCTCAACTTATCTCTTGGATGTCTGGGGATGTCAATCTGCCTCGGGTGCAAAAGAAGGCTGCATCACCATGCGGGAAGCTCGTGCCTTCACTGGGCTGGTTCTCTTCTTAGTCAGCTACAATAAAGAAAACCAGACAAACATCAGTGCATGAACTTAGTGGCACCTCAGCCAAAACCTGTCGATTCTGCCACTCACCGTCTCCTAAAAAGGCTGGCCTCCTCAGGCCGCACGCTTTGGCCACGCTCTGAGGCCAACGCCATCGTCATCGTCACAGAGTATACCTGGGTTAAGAGGAGACGGGGTGATGCGGCATTGCCGAAACTTGAGTGGGCCCTCGCTCCTCCCTCCCTCCGCAACTCACTGCAACTACCTGGCCGTTGCCGAAGGCAACCTGGACGGCACGTTCAAATGGAAAAGGTAAAGGCTTCGTCGCAGAGTCCTGTAATACTTCCGGCGGGCTAACGACAGCGGCGAGCCAGGTCCATCAGCCAGTTGGCAAGGAGTTTCACCATAATACATGGGGACTGCCTGAAGCACACAAATGACAATGGATGCTTAAAGCTTAGAGTGCCAGAACTTGGCATCGAAACAGTAACAACCCGTTCAGTACACCGGTCACCACTTACCTCGCTAACTCGACTTTGACTGCTGAGATCTGGCATTACCTCCTAAAAACAAAGACAAAGAACGATGCTGTAACACAGCCACCAATTACACTTGCCTCGCAAACAAACGGTGACTGACCTTCCTGCAGGAAACCCCCTCACCTGGTATGGGGCGCTCTGCCACGGATTTGATCTGTCTGCATCTGCAAGAAAGTGATATCAAAAGTCAAAGGGCTGCATGAGAACTTCACAGCTCCAGCCATCTTCTGACAACCTAGGAATATCATCTAGACGCCAGACTACACCCTACATTATGGATTTAAAGGCCTTGGGCCTTGTTCTATTACACCGATATGCCAGAGTATGCAGCAGGGCAGAGCAGCTCTGGGCCAAACCCATGCAGGCACCCGTGACACAGGGGACGACAAAAGAGGGGATGCAATGAGGAGAGAGAACTCTCGGTGAAAAGCGTGACTGCAAGCACATCAAAGGGCTAAGGCAAAGGACCTGTGACACAAGATGCCCAAAAGACACGGCATGCACAATAGACAAGTGACGCAAGATGCACTGCGATCGCTCTGCCCTGCGCACCTCAGCATTGCGATCAAATGTGAGGCTTTCCCATTATGCGGGCTAAGGGGCCCCTTCTTGGACATCCCCATCTCCAAAGCTGACTCAAAACTCCCTCCCAGCAAGCCCCGACCCGACACCCCGCTTTCATTCCCTCCGTGGGTCATATCCCTCAACTTATCTCTCGGACATCTGGGGACGTGAATCTTCCTGGGGCGCAAAAGAAGGCGGCCTCTCGCCGGCCCAGAAGCTCCTGCCATTGCCAGGCTGTTGTCTCTCAGTCAGCTACAATAAAGACAACCAAACATCAGTATATGAGCTTAGTGGCATGTCAGCCAAAACCCAACAATTCCACTACTCACCGTCTACTAAGAGAGCCCGGGTCCTCAGGCCGCACGCTCTGGCCGCGCTCCAAGGCCGACGCCATCATCGCAGGGCGTACCTGGGTTGAGCGGAGACGAGGTTATGCAGCATTGCTGAAACTTGAGGGGACCCTTGTTCCTCCTCCCTCCCCGACATGCTGCAACTCCTCGGCCGTTGCTGAAGGCTACCCAGACGGTACCTTCGCATGGAAAAGGTAAAGGCTTCATCGCAGAATCCCATGATACTTGCAGAGGACTCACGAGGGCAGCGAGCCAGGTCCATCAGCCAGTCGGTGAGGGGTTTCAGTGTAATGCAAGGGGACCGCCTGAAACACACAAATGACAGTGGATGCTTAGAGCTGTACCAGAACTTGGCACCCAAGGAATACCAAGTGGTTCTTTCCACCAGTGACTTCTTACCTCATTCACTTGACCTTGACTGCCGAGATCTGGCTTTACCTCCTAAGAACAAAGACAAAGAACAATGCTGTAACAAAGCCACCAGTTACACTTGCTGAGGAAACACAAACAGTGACTGACCTTCCTGGGGGAACCCCGTCACCCGGTATAGGGCGCTCTGGCACGGATTTAATCCGTCTGCATCTGCAAGAAAGCGATGACAAAAGTCAAAGGGCTGCATGAGAACTTCACAGCTCCAGCCATCTTCTGGCAATCTAGAAATATCATCTAGAGGACAAACTGCACCATACATTACAGATTTAAAGGCCCCAAGCCTTGTTCTATTACACCGATATGCCAGGGTGTGCAGCAGGGCAGAGCAGCTCTGGGCCAAACCCATGCAGGCACCCATGACAGAGGAGACGACAAACGAGAGGATACAACAAGGAGAGAGAACTCAGGGTGGAAAGCATGACTGCAAGCACATCAAAGGGCTAAGGCAAAAGACCTGTGACACAGGACACCCAAAAGACATGGCATGCACTATAGACAAGTGACACAACAGGCACTCGGATTGCTCTGCCCTGCGCACCTCAGCATTGCCATCAAATGTGAGACTTTCACTTTATGCGGGCTAAGGCGCCCCTTCTTGGGTATCCCCATCTCCAAAGCTGACGCAAAAATCCCTCCCGGCGAGGCCCGACGCGATACTCCGCTTTCATCCCCTTGACTTATCTCTCAGACGTCCTGAGATGTGAATCCACCTGGGACGCAAAAGAAGACCGCCTCACCATCCTGGAAGCTCCTACCATCGCCAGGCTTTTGTCTTTTAGATGGCTACAATAAAGAAAACCAAACATCAGTACAGGAACTTCGTGGCACATTGGCCAAGCCCCCAACAGTTCCACTACTCACCGTCTCCTAAGAAGGCCGGGGTCCTTGGGCCCCACGTTTTGGCCACGCCCCGAGGCCGATACCGTCATCGCAGGGTATACCTGAGTTAAGAGGAGAGGAGGTGATGCGGGACTGCTGAAACTTGAGCGGACCCTCGCATCCCCACCCTCCCTCCCCGACTTGCCGCAACTCCTCGGCCGTCGCCAAAGGCTACCGGGACGGTACCTTCGCATGGAAAAGGTAAAGGCTTCATCGCAGAGTCCCATGATACTTGCGGAGGACTCAGGAGGGTGGCAAGACAAGTCTGTCAGCCAGTCGGCGAGGAGTTCGGTGTAATACAAGGGGACTACCTGAAACACACAAATGACAATGGATGCTTCGAGCTGTACCAGAACTTGGCACCCAAGGCATAACAAGTGCTTCTTTCCACCAGTGACTTCTTACCTCATTCACTTGACCGCTAAGATCTGGCTTTACCTCCTAAGAACAAAGACAAAGAACAATCCTGTAACACAGCCACCATTTATGTTTGCCCTGCAAAGACAAACAGTGACCGACCTTCAGGTGGGAACCCCCTCACACGGTATGGGGCGCTCTGCCGCAGATTTAATCCGTCTGCATCTGCAAGAAAGTGATGACAAAAGTCAAAGAGCTGCATTAGAACTTCACAGCTCCAGCCATCCTGTATGAGTCTAGGAATACCATCTTGAGGCCAAACTACAACCTACACCACAAATTCCACATCCCCAGGCCTTGTCCTATTACACCCATACTCCACAGTATGCATCAGGGAAGAGCAGCTCTGGGCCAAACCCACTCAGGCACCCGTGACACAGAAGATGACAAAACAAGGGGACACAACAAGAAGAGAAAACTCTAGGCTAGATGATCACAAGGGCCGAGCAAATGAGGAATGAGATGACCACGGCGAGACCGACGGTGAGCCAACGAGGCTGCAAGAACCCTGGCAGAGGAGGATGATAACAGAAGGGCTTATTCCAAGAACCGCAAAGATGGATGCCCGAGAATTGGACGGGTGGAATCCTCCAGCTATCTTCACATTCTTACAAGCCTTCATCCTCTATAATGGATCATTGCAGTGCACAGCTGACAATGCAGCTCAGAACAAGACCTGAAAAGACACCCGACTCAACCTCGCTGAAGAGAGACGTGATCCTGATGCACCTCCAAGCTCACGAGTCAAAGGATCAATGGTATCGGCACCACACTGAGGAACACCAAGAACAGAGACGCTAAGAATAATGCCCAGCGTTTGCGATAAGCATCTCAAAGGGCTAAGGCAAAAGACCTGTGACACGAGATGCACAAAAGACAGAGAACGCACAATAGACAGGTGACATGTACCAGGCCTGCTCTGCCCTGCGCACCTCGGCACTGTGATCAAAAGCAAGACTTAAGCTTTATGGGGCCTAAGGAGCCCCTTCTTGGGTATCCCCACCTCCAAATCTGACTCAAAAATACCTCCTGGTGAGTCCCAACTCAACACCCTGCTTTCACCCCTACTGTGGGTCACAGGTCTCAACTTATCTCTTGGATGTCTGGGGATGTCAATCTGCCTCGGGTGCAAAAGAAGGCTGCATCACCATGCGGGAAGCTCGTGCCTTCACTGGGCTGGTTCTCTTCTTAGTCAGCTACAATAAAGAAAACCAGACAAACATCAGTGCATGAACTTAGTGGCACCTCAGCCAAAACCTGTCGATTCTGCCACTCACCGTCTCCTAAAAAGGCTGGCCTCCTCAGGCCGCACGCTTTGGCCACGCTCTGAGGCCAACGCCATCGTCATCGTCACAGAGTATACCTGGGTTAAGAGGAGACGGGGTGATGCGGCATTGCCGAAACTTGAGTGGGCCCTCACTCCTCCCTCCCTCCGCAACTCACTGCAACTACCTGGCCGTTGCCGAAGGCAACCTGGACGGCACGTTCAAATGGAAAAGGTAAAGGCTTCGTCGCAGAGTCCTGTAATACTTCCGGCGGGCTAACGACAGCGGCGAGCCAGGTCCATCAGCCAGTTGGCAAGGAGTTTCACCATAATACATGGGGACTGCCTGAAGCACACAAATGACAATGGATGCTTAAAGCTTAGAGTGCCAGAACTTGGCATCGAAACAGTAACAACCCGTTCAGTACACCGGTCACCACTTACCTCGCTAACTCGACTTTGACTGCTGAGATCTGGCATTACCTCCTAAAAACAAAGACAAAGAACGATGCTGTAACACAGCCACCAATTACACTTGCCTCGCAAACAAACGGTGACTGACCTTCCTGCAGGAAACCCCCTCACCTGGTATGGGGCGCTCTGCCACGGATTTGATCTGTCTGCATCTGCAAGAAAGTGATATCAAAAGTCAAAGGGCTGCATGAGAACTTCACAGCTCCAGCCATCTTCTGACAACCTAGGAATATCATCTAGACGCCAGACTACACCCTACATTATGGATTTAAAGGCCTTGGGCCTTGTTCTATTACACCGATATGCCAGAGTATGCAGCAGGGCAGAGCAGCTCTGGGCCAAACCCATGCAGGCACCCGTGACACAGGGGACGACAAAAGAGGGGATGCAATGAGGAGAGAGAACTCTCGGTGAAAAGCGTGACTGCAAGCACATCAAAGGGCTAAGGCAAAGGACCTGTGACACAAGATGCCCAAAAGACACGGCATGCACAATAGACAAGTGACGCAAGATGCACTGCGATCGCTCTGCCCTGCGCACCTCAGCATTGCGATCAAATGTGAGGCTTTCCCATTATGCGGGCTAAGGGGCCCCTTCTTGGACATCCCCATCTCCAAAGCTGACTCAAAACTCCCTCCCAGCAAGCCCCGACCCGACACCCCGCTTTCATTCCCTCCGTGGGTCATATCCCTCAACTTATCTCTCGGACATCTGGGGACGTGAATCTTCCTGGGGCGCAAAAGAAGGCGGCCTCTCGCCGGCCCAGAAGCTCCTGCCATTGCCAGGCTGTTGTCTCTCAGTCAGCTACAATAAAGACAACCAAACATCAGTATATGAGCTTAGTGGCATGTCAGCCAAAACCCAACAATTCCACTACTCACCGTCTACTAAGAGAGCCCGGGTCCTCAGGCCGCACGCTCTGGCCGCGCTCCAAGGCCGACGCCATCATCGCAGGGCGTACCTGGGTTGAGCAGAGACGAGGTTATGCAGCATTGCTGAAACTTGAGGGGACCCTTGTTCCTCCTCCCTCCCCGACATGCTGCAACTCCTCGGCCGTTGCTGAAGGCTACCCAGACGGTACCTTCGCATGGAAAAGGTAAAGGCTTCATCGCAGAATCCCATGATACTTGCAGAGGACTCACGAGGGCAGCGAGCCAGGTCCATCAGCCAGTCGGTGAGGGGTTTCAGTGTAATGCAAGGGGACCGCCTGAAACACACAAATGACAGTGGATGCTTAGAGCTGTACCAGAACTTGGCACCCAAGGAATACCAAGTGGTTCTTTCCACCAGTGACTTCTTACCTCATTCACTTGACCTTGACTGCCGAGATCTGGCTTTACCTCCTAAGAACAAAGACAAAGAACAATGCTGTAACAAAGCCACCAGTTACACTTGCTGAGGAAACACAAACAGTGACTGACCTTCCTGGGGGAACCCCGTCACCCGGTATAGGGCGCTCTGGCACGGATTTAATCCGTCTGCATCTGCAAGAAAGCGATGACAAAAGTCAAAGGGCTGCATGAGAACTTCACAGCTCCAGCCATCTTCTGGCAATCTAGAAATATCATCTAGAGGACAAACTGCACCATACATTACAGATTTAAAGGCCCCAAGCCTTGTTCTATTACACCGATATGCCAGGGTGTGCAGCAGGGCAGAGCAGCTCTGGGCCAAACCCATGCAGGCACCCATGACAGAGGAGACGACAAACGAGAGGATACAACAAGGAGAGAGAACTCAGGGTGGAAAGCATGACTGCAAGCACATCAAAGGGCTAAGGCAAAAGACCTGTGACACAGGACACCCAAAAGACATGGCATGCACTATAGACAAGTGACACAACAGGCACTCGGATTGCTCTGCCCTGCGCACCTCAGCATTGTCATCAAATGTGAGACTTTCACTTTATGCGGGCTAAGGCGCCCCTTCTTGGGTATCCCCATCTCCAAAGCTGACGCAAAAATCCCTCCCGGCGAGGCCCGACGCGATACTCCGCTTTCATCCCCTTGACTTATCTCTCAGACGTCCTGAGATGTGAATCCACCTGGGACGCAAAAGAAGACCGCCTCACCATCCTGGAAGCTCCTACCATCGCCAGGCTTTTGTCTTTTAGATGGCTACAATAAAGAAAACCAAACATCAGTACAGGAACTTCGTGGCACATTGGCCAAGCCCCCAACAGTTCCACTACTCACCGTCTCCTAAGAAGGCCGGGGTCCTTGGGCCCCACGTTTTGGCCACGCCCCGAGGCCGATACCGTCATCGCAGGGTATACCTGAGTTAAGAGGAGAGGAGGTGATGCGGGACTGCTGAAACTTGAGCGGACCCTCGCTCCCCCACCCTCCCTCCCCGACTTGCCGCAACTCCTCGGCCGTCGCCAAAGGCTACCGGGACGGTACCTTCGCATGGAAAAGGTAAAGGCTTCATCGCAGAGTCCCATGATACTTGCGGAGGACTCAGGAGGGTGGCAAGACAAGTCTGTCAGCCAGTCGGCGAGGAGTTCGGTGTAATACAAGGGGACTACCTGAAACACACAAATGACAATGGATGCTTAGAGCTGTACCAGAACTTGGCACCCAAGGCATAACAAGTGCTTCTTTCCACCAGTGACTTCTTACCTCATTCACTTGACCGCTAAGATCTGGCTTTACCTCCTAAGAACAAAGACAAAGAACAATCCTGTAACACAGCCACCATTTATGTTTGCCCTGCAAAGACAAACAGTGACCGACCTTCAGGTGGGAACCCCCTCACACGGTATGGGGCGCTCTGCCGCAGATTTAATCCGTCTGCATCTGCAAGAAAGTGATGACAAAAGTCAAAGAGCTGCATTAGAACTTCACAGCTCCAGCCATCCTGTATGAGTCTAGGAATACCATCTTGAGGCCAAACTACAACCTACACCACAAATTCCACATCCCCAGGCCTTGTCCTATTACACCCATACTCCACAGTATGCATCAGGGAAGAGCAGCTCTGGGCCAAACCCACTCAGGCACCCGTGACACAGAAGATGACAAAACAAAGGGACACAACAAGAAGAGAAAACTCTAGGCTAGATGATCACAAGGGCCGAGCAAATGAGGAATGAGATGACCACGGCGAGACCGACGGTGAGCCAACGAGGCTGCAAGAACCCTGGCAGAGGAGGATGATAACAGAAGGGCTTATTCCAAGAACCGCAAAGATGGATGCCCGAGAATTGGACGGGTGGAATCCTCCAGCTATCTTCACATTCTTACAAGCCTTCATCCTCTATAATGGATCATTGCAGGGCACAGCTGACAATGCAGCTCAGAACAAGACCTGAAAAGACACCCGACTCAACCTCGCTGAAGAGAGACGTGATCCTGATGCACCTCCAAGCTCACGAGTCAAAGGATCAATGGTATCGGCACCACACTGAGGAACACCAAGAACAGAGACGCTAAGAATAATGCCCAGCGTTTGCGATAAGCATCTCAAAGGGCTAAGGCAAAAGACCTGTGACACGAGATGCACAAAAGACAGAGAACGCACAATAGATAGGTGACATGTACCAGGCCTGCTCTGCCCTGCGCACCTCGGCACTGTGATCAAAAGCAAGACTTAAGCTTTATGGGGCCTAAGGGGCCCCTTCTTGGGTATCCCCACCTCCAAATCTGACTCAAAAATACCTCCTGGTGAGTCCCAACTCAACACCCTGCTTTCACCCCTACTGTGGGTCACAGGTCTCAACTTATCTCTTGGATGTCTGGGGATGTCAATCTGCCTCGGGTGCAAAAGAAGGCTGCATCACCATGCGGGAAGCTCGTGCCTTCACTGGGCTGGTTCTCTTCTTAGTCAGCTACAATAAAGAAAACCAGACAAACATCAGTGCATGAACTTAGTGGCACCTCAGCCAAAACCTGTCGATTCTGCCACTCACCGTCTCCTAAAAAGGCTGGCCTCCTCAGGCCGCACGCTTTGGCCACGCTCTGAGGCCAACGCCATCGTCATCGTCACAGAGTATACCTGGGTTAAGAGGAGACGGGGTGATGCGGCATTGCCGAAACTTGAGTGGGCCCTCGCTCCTCCCTCCCTCCGCAACTCACTGCAACTACCTGGCCGTTGCCGAAGGCAACCTGGACGGCACGTTCAAATGGAAAAGGTAAAGGCTTCGTCACAGAGTCCTGTAATACTTCCGGCGGGCTAACGACAGCGGCGAGCCAGGTCCATCAGCCAGTTGGCAAGGAGTTTCACCATAATACATGGGGACTGCCTGAAGCACACAAACGACAATGGATGCTTAAAGCTTAGAGTGCCAGAACTTGGCATCGAAACAATAACAACCCGTTCAGGACACCGGTCACCACTTACCTCACTAACTCGACTTTGACTGCTGAGATCTGGCATTACCTCCTAAAAACAAAGACAAAGAACGATGCTGTAACACAGCCACCAATTACACTTGCCCCGCAAACAAACGGCGACTGACCTTCCTGCAGGAAACCCCCTCACCTGGTATGGGGCGCTCTGCCACGGATTTCATCTGTCTGCATCTGCAAGAAAGTGATGACAAAAGTCAAAGGGCTGCATGAGAACTTCACAGCTCCAGCCATCTTGTGACAACCTAGGAATATCATCTAGACGCCAGACTACACCCTACATTATGGATTTAAGGGCCTTGGGCCTTGTTCTATTACACCTATATGCCAGAGTATGCAGCAGGGCAGAGCAGCTCTGGGCCATTCCATGCAGGCACCCGTGACACAGGAGACGACAAAAGAGGGGATGCAATGAGGAGAGAGAACACTCGGCGAAAAGCGTGACTGCAAGCACATCAAAGGGCTAAGGCAAAAGACCCGTGACACAAGATGCCCAAAAGACACGGCATGCACAATAGACAAGTGACGCAAGATGCACTCGGATTGCTCTGCCCTGCGCACCTCAGCATTGCGATCAAATGTGAGGCTTTCCCATTATGCGGGCTAAGGGGCCCCTTCTTGGACATCCCCATCTCCAAAGCTGACTCAAAACTCCCTCCCAGCAAGCCCCGACCCGACACCCCGCTTTCATTCCCTCCGTGGGTCACATCCCTCAACTTATCTCTCAGACATCTGGGGATGTGAATCTTCCTGGGGCGCAAAAGAAGGCGGCCTCTCGCCGGCCCAGAAGCTCCTGCCATTGCCAGGCTGTTGTCTCTCAGTCAGCTACAATAAAGACAACCAAACATCAGTGTATGAGCTTAGTGGCATGTCGGCCAAAACCCAACAATTCCACTACTCACCGTCTACTAAGAGAGCCCGGGTCCTCGGGCCACACGCTCTGGCCGCGCTCCAAGGCCGACGCCATCATCGCAGGGTATACCTGGGTTGAGTGGAGACGAGGTTATGCAGCATTGCTGAAACTTGAGTGGACCCTTGTTCCTCCTCCCTCCCCGACATGCTGCAACTCCTCGGCCGTTGCCAAAGGCTACCCAGACGGTACCTTCGCATGGAAAAGGTAAAGGCTTCATCGCAGAATCCCATGATACTTGCAGAGGACTCACGAGGGCAGCGAGCCAGGTCCATCAGCCAGTCGGTGAGGGGTTTCAGTGTAATACAAGGGGACCGCCTGAAACACACAAATGACAGTGGATGCTTAGAGCTGTACCAGAACTTGGCACCCAAGGAATACCAAGTGGTTCTTTCCACCAGTGACTTCTTACCTCATTCACTTGACCTTGACTGCCAAGATCTGGCTTTACCTCCTAAGAACAAAGACAAAGAACAATGCTGTAACAAAGCCACCAGTTACACTTGCTGAGGAAACACAAACAGTGACTGACCTTCCTGGGGGAACCCCGTCACCCGGTATAGGGCGCTCTGGCACGGATTTAATCTGTCTGCATCTGCAAGAAAGTGATGACAAAAGTCAAAGGGCTGCATGAGAACTTCACAGCTCCAGCCATCTTCTGACAATCTAGAAATATCATCTAGAGGACAAACTGCACCATACATTACAGATTTAAAGGCCCCAAGCCTTGTTCTATTACACCGATATGCCAGGGTGTGCAGCAGGGCAGAGCAGCTCTGGGCCAAACCCATGCAGGCACCCATGACAGAGGAGACGACAAACGAGAGGATACAACAAGGAGAGAGAACTCAGGGTGGAAAGCATGACTGCAAGCACATCAAAGGGCTAAGGCAAAAGACCTGTGACACAGGACACCCAAAAGACATGGCATGCACTATAGACAAGTGACACAACAGGCACTCGGATTGCTCTGCCCTGCGCACCTCAGCATTGTCATCAAATGTGAGACTTTCACTTTATGCGGGCTAAGGCGCCCCTTCTTGGGTATCCCCATCTCCAAAGCTGACGCAAAAATCCCTCCCGGCGAGGCCCGACGCGATACTCCGCTTTCATCCCCTTGACTTATCTCTCAGACGTCCTGAGATGTGAATCCAGCTGGGACGCAAAAGAAGACCGCCTCACCATCCTGGAAGCTCCTACCATCGCCAGGCTTTTGTCTTTTAGATGGCTACAATAAAGAAAACCAAACATCAGTACAGGAACTTCGTGGCACATTGGCCAAGCCCCCAACAGTTCCACTACTCACCGTCTCCTAAGAAGGCCGGGGTCCTTGGGCCCCACGTTTTGGCCACGCCCCGAGGCCGATACCGTCATCGCAGGGTATACCTGAGTTAAGAGGAGAGGAGGTGATGCGGGACTGCTGAAACTTGAGCGGACCCTCGCTTCCCCCCCCCCGACTTGCCGCAACTCCTCGGCCGTCGCCAAAGGCTACCGGGACGGTACCTTCGCATGGAAAAGGTAAAGGCTTCATCGCAGAGTCCCATGATACTTGCGGAGGACTCAGGAGGGCGGCAAGACAAGTCCGTCAGCCAGTCGGCGAGGAGTTTGGTGTAATACAAGGGGACTACCTGAAACACACAAATGACAATGGATGCTTAGAGCTGTACCAGAACTTGGCACCCAAGGCATAACAAGTGCTTCTTTCCACCAGTGACTTCTTACCTCATTCACTTGACCTTGACTGCTAAGATCTGGCTTTACCTCCTAAGAACAAAGACAAAGAACAGTCCTGTAACACAGCCACCACTTATGTTTGCCCTGCAAAGACAAACAGTGACCGACCTTCAGGTGGGAACCCCCTCACACGGTATGGGGCGCTCTGCCGCAGATTTAATCCGTCTGCATCTGCAAGAAAGTGATGACAAAAGTCAAAGAGCTGCATTAGAACTTCACAGCTCCAGCCATCCTGTATGAGTCTAGGAATACCATCTTGAGGCCAAACTACAAGCTACACCACAAATTCCACATCCCCAGGCCTTGTCCTATTACACCCATACTCCACAGTATGCATCAGGGAAGAGCAGCTCTGGGCCAAACCCACTCAGGCACCCGTGACACAGAAGATGACAAACAAGGGGACACATCAAGGAGAGAAAACTCTAGGCTAGATGATCACAAGGACCGAGCAAATGAGGAATGAGATGACCACGGCGAGACCGACGGTGAGCCAACGAGGCTGCAAGAACGCTGGCAGAGGAGGATGATAACAGAAGGGCTTATTCCAAGAACCGCAAAGATGGATGCCCGAGAATTGGACGGGTGGAATCCTCTAGCTATCTTCACATTCTTACAAGCCTTCATCCTCTATAATGGATCATTGCAGTGCACAGCTGACAATGCAGCTCAGAACAAGACCTGAAAAGACACCCGACTCAACGTCGCTGAAGAGAGACGTGATCCTGATGCACCTCCAAGCTCACGAGTCAAAGGATCAATGGTATCGGCACCACACTGAGGAACACCAAGAACAGAGACGCTAAGAATAATGCCCAGCGTTTGCGATAAGCATCTCAAAGGGCTAAGGCAAAAGACCTGTGACATGAGATGCACAAAAGACAGAGAACGCACAATAGACAGGTGACACGTACCAGGCCTGCTCTGCCCTGCGCACCTCGGCACTGTGATCAAAAGCAAGACTTAGGCTTTATGGGGCCTAAGGGGCCCCTTCTTGGGTATCCCCACCTCCAAATCTGACTCAAAAATACCTCCTGGTGAGTCCCAACTCAACACCCTGCTTTCACCCCTACTGTGGGTCACAGGTCTCAACTTATCTCTTGGATGTCTGGGGATGTCAATCTGCCTCGGGTGCAAAAGAAGGCTGCATCACCATGCGGGAAGCTCGTGCCTTCACCGGGCTGGTTCTCTCTTGGTCAGCTACAATAAAGAAAACCAGACAAACATCAGTGCATGAACTTAGTGGCACCTCAGCCAAAACCTGTCAATTCTGCCACTCACCGTCTCCTAAAAAGGCTGGCCTCCTCAGGCCGCACGCTTTGGCCACGCTCTGAGGCTAACGCCATCGTCATCGTCACAGAGTATACCTGGGTTAAGAGGAGACGGGGTGATGCGGCATTACCGAAACTTGAGTGGGCCCTCGCTCCTCCCTCCCTCCGCAACTCACTGCAACTACGCGGCCGTTGCCGAAGGCAACCTGGACGGCACGTTCAAATGGAAAAGGTAAAGGCTTCGTCACAGAGTCCTGTAATACTTCCGGCGGGCTAACGACAGCGGCGAGCCAGGTCCATCAGCCAGTTGGCAAGGAGTTTCACCATAATACATGGGGACTGCCTGAAGCACACAAACGACAATGGATGCTTAAAGCTTAGAGTGCCAGAACTTGGCATCGAAACAATAACAACCCGTTCAGGACACCGGTCACCACTTACCTCGCTAACTCGACTTTGACTGCTGAGATCTGGCATTACCTCCTAAAAACAAAGACAAAGAACGATGCTGTAACACAGCCACCAATTACACTTGCCCCGCAAACAAACGGCGACTGACCTTCCTGCAGGAAACCCCCTCACCTGGTATGGGGCGCTCTGCCACGGATTTCATCTGTCTGCATCTGCAAGAAAGTGATGACAAAAGTCAAAGGGCTGCATGAGAATTTCACAGCTCCAGCCATCTTGTGACAACCTAGGAATATCATCTAGACGCCAGACTACACCCTACATTATGGATTTAAGGGCCTTGGGCCTTGTTCTATTACACCTATATGCCAGAGTATGCAGCAGGGCAGAGCAGCTCTGGGCCATTCCATGCAGGCACCCGTGACACAGGAGACGACAAAAGAGGGGATGCAATGAGGAGAGAGAACACTCGGCGAAAAGCGTGACTGCAAGCACATCAAAGGGCTAAGGCAAAAGACCCGTGACACAAGAGGCCCAAAAGACACGGCATGCACAATAGACAAGTGACGCAAGATGCACTCGGATTGCTCTGCCCTGCGCACCTCAGCATTGCGATCAAATGTGAGGCTTTCCCATTATGCGGGCTAAGGGGCCCCTTCTTGGACACCCCCATCTCCAAAGCTGACTCAAAACTCCCTCCCAGCAAGCCCCGACCCGACACCCCGCTTTCATTCCCTCCGTGGGTCACATCCCTCAACTTATCTCTCAGACATCTGGGGATGTGAATCTTCCTGGGGCGCAAAAGAAGGCGGCCTCTCGCCGGCCCAGAAGCTCCTGCCATTGCCAGGCTGTTGTCTCTCAGTCAGCTACAATAAAGACAACCAAACATCAGTATATGAGCTTAGTGGCATGTCAGCCAAAACCCAACAATTCCACTACTCACCGTCTACTAAGAGAGCCCGGGTCCTCGGGCCGCACGCTCTGGCCGCCCTCCAAGGCCGACGCCATCATCGCAGGGTATACCTGGGTTGAGTGGAGACGAGGTTATGCAGCATTGCTGAAACTTGAGTGGACCCTTGTTCCTCCTCCCTCCCCGACATGCTGCAACTCCTCGGCCGTTGCCAAAGGCTACCCAGACGGTACCTTCGCATGGAAAAGGTAAAGGCTTCATCGCAGAATCCCATGATACTTGCAGAGGACTCACAAGGGCAGCGAGCCAGGTCCATCAGCCAGTCGGTGAGGGGTTTCAGTGTAATACAAGGGGACCGCCTGAAACACACAAATGACAGTGGATGCTTAGAGCTGTACCAGAACTTGGCACCCAAGGAATACCAAGTGGTTCTTTCCACCAGTGCCTTCTTACCTCATTCACTTGACCTTGACTGCCGAGATCTGGCTT
Organism: Aphelocoma coerulescens; assembly: GCF_041296385.1. Lineage (NCBI taxonomy): Eukaryota > Metazoa > Chordata > Aves > Passeriformes > Corvidae > Aphelocoma > Aphelocoma coerulescens. The sequence continues at coordinate 33,296,434 of NC_091022.1, read as the reverse complement.
TACCTCCTAAGAACAAAGACAAAGAACAATGCTGTAACAAAGCCACCAGTTACACTTGCTGAGGAAACACAAACAGTGACTGACCTTCCTGGGGGAACCCCGTCACCCGGTATAGGGCGCTCTGGCACGGATTTAATCTGTCTGCATCTGCAAGAAAGTGATGACAAAAGTCAAAGGGCTGCATGAGAACTTCACAGCTCCAGCCATCTTCTGACAATCTAGAAATATCATCTAGAGGACAAACTGCACCCTACATTACAAATTTCAAGTCCCCAAGCCTTGTTCTATTACACCGATATGCCAGGGTATGCAGCAGGGCAGAGCAGCTCTGGGCCAAACCCATGCAGGCACCTATGACAGAGGAGATGACAAACGAGAGGATACAACAAGGAGAGAGAACTCAGGGTGGAAAGCATGACTGCAAGCACATCAAAGGGCTAAGGCAAAAGACCTGTGACACAGGACACCCAAAAGACATGGCATGCACTATAGACAAGTGACACAACATGCGCTCGGATTGCTCTGCCCTGCGCACCTCAGCATTGTCATCAAATGTGAGACTTTCACTTTATGCGGGCTAAGGCGCCCCTTCTTGGGTATCCCCATCTCCAAAGCTGACGCAAAAATCCCTCCCGGCGAGGCCCGACTCGATACTCCGATTTCATCCCCTTGACTTATCTCTCAGACGTCCTGAGATGTGAATCCACCTGGGACGCAAAAGAAGACCGCCTCACCACCCTGGAAGCTCCTACCATCGCCAGGCTTTTGTCTTTTAGATGGCTACAATAAAGAAAACCAAACATCAGTACAGGAACTTCGTGGCACATTGGCCAAGCCCCCAACAGTTCCACTACTCACCGTCTCCTAAGAAGGCCGGGGTCCTTGGGCCCCACGCTTTGGCCACGCCCCGAGGCCGATACCGTCACCGCAGGGTATACCTGAGTTAAGAGGAGAGGAGGTGACGCGGGACTGCTGAAACTTGAGCGGACCCTCGCTTCCCCCCCCCCCCGACTTGCCGCAACTCCTCGGCCGTCGCCAAAGGCTACCGGGACGGTACCTTCGCATGGAAAAGGTAAAGGCTTCATCACAGAGTCCCATGATACTTGCGGAGGACTCAGGAGGGCGGCAAGACAAGTCCGTCAGCCAGTCGGCGAGGAGTTTGGTGTAATACAAGGGGACTACCTGAAACACACAAATGACAATGGATGCTTAGAGCTGTACCAGAACTTGGCACCCAAGGCATAACAAGTGCTTCTTTCCACCAGTGACTTCTTACCTCATTCACTTGACCTTGACTGCTAAGATCTGGCTTTACCTCCTAAGAACAAAGACAAAGAACAGTCCTGTAACACAGCCACCACTTATGTTTGCCCTGCAAAGACAAACAGTGACCGACCTTCAGGTGGGAACCCCCTCACACGGTATGGGGCGCTCTGCCGCAGATTTAATCCGTCTGCATCTGCAAGAAAGTGATGACAAAAGTCAAAGAGCTGCATTAGAACTTCACAGCTCCAGCCATCCTGTATGAGTCTAGGAATACCATCTTGAGGCCAAGCTACACCACAAATTCCACATCCCCAGGCCTTGTCCTATTACACCCATACTCCACAGTATGCATCAGGGAAGAGCAGCTCTGGGCCAAACCCACTCAGGCACCCGTGACACAGAAGATGACAAACAAGGGGACACATCAAGGAGAGAAAACTCTAGGCTAGATGATCACAAGGACCGAGCAAATGAGGAATGAGATGACCACGGCGAGACCGACGGTGAGCCAACGAGGCTGCAAGAACCCTGGCAGAGGAGGATGATAACAGAAGGGCTTATTCCAAGAACTGCAAAGATGGATGCCCGAGAATTGGACGGGTGGAATCCTCCAGCTATCTTCACATTCTTACAAGCCTTCATCCTCTATAATGGATCATTGCAGTGCACAGCTGACAATGCAGCTCAGAACAAGACCTGAAAAGACACCCGACTCAACCTCGCTGAAGAGAGACGTGATCCTGATGCACCTCCAAGCTCACGAGTCAAAGGATCAATGGTATCGGCACCACACTGAGGAACACCAAGAACAGAGATGCTAAGAATAATGCCCAGCGTTTGCGATAAGCATCTCAAAGGGCTAAGGCAAAAGACCTGTGACATGAGATGCACAAAAGACAGAGAACGCACAATAGACAGGTGACACGTACCAGGCCTGCTCTGCCCTGCGCACCTCGGCACTGTGATCAAAAGCAAGACTTAGGCTTTATGGGGCCTAAGGAGCCCCTTCTTGGGTATCCCCACCTCCAAATCTGACTCAAAAATACCTCCTGGTGAGTCCCAACTCAACACCCTGCTTTCACCCCTACTGTGGGTCACAGGTCTCAACTTCTCTTGGATGTCTGGGGATGTCAATCTGCCTCGGGTGCAAAAGAGGGCTGCATCACCACGCGGGAAGCTCGTGCCTTCACCGGGCTGGTTCTCTCTTGGTCAGCTACAATAAAGAAAACCAGACAAACATCAGTGCATGAACTTAGTGGCACCTCAGCCAAAACCTGTCAATTCTGCCACTCACCGTCTCCTAAAAAGGCTGGCCTCCTCAGGCCGCACGCTTTGGCCACGCTCTGAGGCCAACGTCATCGTCACAGAGTATACCTGGGTTAAGAGGAGACGAGGTGATGCGGCATTGCCGAAACTTGAGTGGGCCCTCGCTCCTCCCTCCCTCCGCAACTCACTGCAACTACCTGGCCGTTGCCGAAGGCAACCTGGACGGCACGTTCAAATGGAAAAGGTAAAGGCTTCGTCACAGAGTCCTGTAATACTTCCGGCGGGCTAACGACAGCGGCGAGCCAGGTCCATCAGCCAGTTGGCAAGGAGTTTCACCATAATACATGGGGACTGCCTGAAGCACACAAATGACAATGGATGCTTAAAGCTTAGAGTGCCAGAACTTGGCATCGAAACAATAACAACCCGTTCAGGACACCGGTCACCACTTACCTCGCTAACTCGACTTTGACTGCTGAGATCTGGCATTACCTCCTAAAAACAAAGACAAAGAATGATGCTGTAACACAGCCACCAATTACACTTGCCCCGCAAACAAACGGTGACTGACCTTCCTGCAGGAAACCCCCTCACCTGGTATGGGGCGCTCTGCCATGGATTTCATCTGTCTGCATCTGCAAGAAAGTGATGACAAAAGTCAAAGGGCTGCATGAGAACTTCACAGCTCCAGCCATCTTGTGACAACCTAGGAATATCATCTAGACGCCAGACTACACCCTACATTATGGATTTAAGGGCCTTGGGCATTGTTCTATTACACCTATATGCCAGAGTATGCAGCAGGGCAGAGCAGCTCTGGGCCATTCCATGCAGGCACCCGTGACACAGGAGACGACAAAAGAGGGGATGCAATGAGGAGAGAGAACACTCGGCGAAAAGCGTGACTGCAAGCACATCAAAGGGCTAAGGCAAAAGACCCGTGACACAAGATGCCCAAAAGACACGGCATGCACAATAGACAAGTGACGCAAGATGCACTCGGATTGCTCTGCCCTGCGCACCTCAGCATTGCGATCAAATGTGAGGCTTTCCCATTATGCGGGCTAAGGGGCCCCTTCTTGGACACCCCCATCTCCAAAGCTGACTCAAAACTCCCTCCCAGCAAGCCCTGACCCGACACCCCGCTTTCATTCCCTCCGTGGGTCATATCCCTCAACTTATCTCTCGGACATCTGGGGATGTGAATCTTCCTGGGGCACAAAAGAAGGCGGCCTCTCGCCAGCCCAGAAGCTCCTGCCATTGCCAGGCTGTTGTCTCTCAGTCAGCTACAATAAAGACAACCAAACATCAGTATATGAGCTTAGTGGCATGTCAGCCAAAACCCATCAATTCCACTACTCACCGTCTACTAAGAGAGCCCAGGTCCTCAGGCCGCACGCTCTGGCCGTGCTCCAAGGCCAACGCCATCATCGCAGGGTATACCTGGGTTGAGTGGAGACGAGGTTATGCAGCATTGCTGAAACTTGAGGGGACCCTTGTTCCTCCTCCCTCCCCGACATGCTGCAACTCCTCGGCCGTTGCTGAAGGCTACCCAGACGGTACCTTCATATGGAAAAGGTAAAGGTTTCATCGCAGAGTCCCATGATACTTGCAGAGGACTCACAAGGGCAGCGAGCCAGGTCCATCAGCCAGTCGGTGAGGGGTTTCAGTGTAATACAAGGGGACCACCTGAAACACAAATGGCAATGGATGCTTCGAGCTGTACCAGAACTTGGCACCCAAGGAATACCAAGGGGTTCTTTCCGCCAGTGACTTCTTACCTCATTCACTTGACCTTGACTGCTTAGATCTGGCTTTACCTCCTAAGAACAAAGACAAAGAACAATCTTGTAACACAGCCACCAGTTACACTTGCTGAGGAAACACAAACAGTGACTGACCTTCCTGTGGGAACCCCCTCACTCGGTATAGGGCGCTCTGGCACGGATTTAATCTGTCTGCATCTGCAAGAAAGTGATGACAAAAGTCAAAGGGCTGCATGAGAACTTCACAGCTCCAGCCATCTTGTGACAACCTAGGAATATCATCTAGACGCCAGACTACACCCTACATTATGGATTTAAGGGCCTTGGGCCTTGTTCTATTACACCTATATGCCAGAGTATGCAGCAGGGCAGAGCAGCTCTGGGCCATTCCATGCAGGCACCCGTGACACAGGAGACGACAAAAGAGGGGATGCAATGAGGAGAGAGAACTCTCGGCGAAAAGCGTGACTGCAAGCACATCAAAGGGCTAAGGCAAAAGACCCGTGACACAAGATGCCCAAAAGACACGGCATGCACAATAGACAAGTGACGCAAGATGCACTCGGATTGCTCTGCCCTGCGCACCTCAGCATTGAGATCAAATGTGAGACTTTCCCATTATATGGGCTAAGGGGCCCATTCTTGGACATCCCTATCTCCAAAGCTGCCTCAAAACTCCCTCCCAGCAAGCCCCGACTCGACACCACCTTGCTGTCATTCCCTCCATGGGTCATATCCCTCAACTTATCTCTCGGACATCTGGGGATGTGAATCTTCCTGGGGCACAAAAGAAGGCTGCCTCTCGCCATCCCCGAAGCTCCTGCCATTGCCAGGCAGTTGTCTCTCAGTCAGCTACCATAAAGAAAACCAAACATCAGTACACAAGCTTAGCGGCACATCAGCCAAAACGCAACAATTCCACTACTCGCCCTCTCCTAAGAGGGCCCGGATCCTCCGGCCACACCTCAAGGCTGGCACCATCATCACAGGCTATACCTAGGTTGAGTGGAGACGAGGTGATGAGGTATTGCTGAAACTTGAGTGGACGCTCGCTCCTCCTCCCTCCCTCCCTGACTTGCTGCAGCTCCTCGGCCGTTGTCGAAGGTGACCCGGATGGTACCCTCACATGGAAAAGGTAAAGGCTTCATCGCAGAGTCCTGTGATACTTGCGGAGGACTCACGAGGGCAGCGAGCCGGGTCCGTCGGCCGGTCAGTGAGGAGTTTGGTGTAATACAAGGGGCACGCCTGAAACACACAAATGACAATGGATGCTTAGAGCTGTACCAGAACTTGGCACCCAAGGAATACCAAGTGGTTCTTTCCACCAGTGACTTCTTACCTCATTCACTTGACCTTGACGGCTGAGATCTGGCTTTACCTCCTAAGAACGAAGACGAAGAACAATGCTGTAACACAGCCACCATTTACACTTGCTCTGCAAAGACCAACAGTGACTGACCTTCCTGCGGGAACCCCCTTAACTGGTACAGGGGCACTCAGCCACGGACTTAATCCATCTGCATCGGAAATAAACTGAGGACAAAATTCGAAGTGCTGCATGATAACTTAACAGCTCCAGCCATCTTGTGTCAATCTCAGAATACCATCTAGAGGTCAAACTACACCCTACATCACAAATTACAAGTCCACAAGCCTTGTCCTTTTACACCTATACACCAGAGTATGCATCAGGGCAGAGCAGCTCTGGGCCAAACCCACTCAGGCACCCGTGACACAGGAGATGACAAACGAGGGGACCCAACAAGGAGGGAAAACTCTGGGCTAGATGATCCCAAGGACCGAGAGAATGAGGAATGAGACGACTTAGGTGAGACTGACAGTGAGCCAACAGGGCTCCAAGAACCCTGGCAGAGGAGGATGCTAACACAAAGGCTTTATTCAAGAACCACAAAAATGTATTCTTGAGTTGTACAGGCAGAATCCTCTAGCTATCTTCGTATTTTCACAAGTCCTCATCCCCTTTAGTGGATTGTTGTGGTGCATAGCTGTCAATGCAGCTCAGAACAAGACCTGAAAAGACACCTGACTCAACACTGCTAAAGAGATGTGATCCTGATGCACCTCCAAGCTCAAGAGTCAAAGGATCAATGGTATCAGCACCACACTGAGGAACACCAAGAGCAGAGATGCTAAGAATAATGCCCAGCATTTGCAATAAGCATCTCAAAGGGCTAAGGCAAAACACCTGTGACACGAGATGGCCAAAAGACAGAACACACACTAGACAAGTGACATGCACCAGGACTGGTCTGCCCTGCATACCTTGGCATTGTGATCAAAAGCAAGATTTTTCCCTTTATGTTGGCCTAAGGGGCCCCTTCTTGGGTATCCCCACCTCCAAATCTGACTCAAAAATCACTCCCGGCAAGTCCCAACTCAACAACCTGATGTCACCCCCTCTGTGGGTCACAAGCCTTGACTTTTCTCTCAGACGCCTGGGGATGTGAATCTGCCTTGGGCGCAAAAGAAGGCCAACTTGCCGTCCTGGAAGCTCCTGCAGTCACTGGGCTGTTCTCTCTCAGTCAGCTACAAAAAAAAAAACCAAACCCAACATCAGTACATTAGCTTAGTGGCACCTCAGCCAAAACCCAACTATTCTGCTACTCACCGTCTCCTAATAGGGCCAGGGTCCTCGGGCTGCACACTTTGGCTGCACTCCAAGGCTGACACTGTCATTGCAGGGTATACCTGGATTAGGAGGAGACAAGGTGATGTGGCATTGCTGAGACTTGAGCAGACCCTCATTCCTCCTCCCTCCCCAATATGCTGCAGCTCCCCAGCCATTGCTAAAGGCTGCTCAGAAAGACCCTTCGAATAGAAAAGGTGAAGGCTTGGTCAAAGAGTCCCATAATACTTTCAGAGGGCTCACAAGGGTGGCGAGCCGGGTCTGCCGGTTATGGAGGTTTGGAGAACACAAGCAGACCACCTGAAACACACAAATGACAACGGATGCTTGGAGCTCTACCAGAACTTGACACCCAAGGAATAACAACTTTTTCTTTCCACCGGTCACCGCTTACCACGTTCACTTGACGTTGACTGCTGCTATCCAGCTTTACCTCCTAAAAATAAAGACAAAGAACAATGCTGGAACATAGCCACCATTTACACTTGCCCTGCAAACACAAACGGTGACTCACCTTCCTGCGGGAATCCCCCTCACACGGTGTGGGGCGCTCTGCCACAGATTTAACCTGACTGCATCTGAAAGAAAGTGATGACAAAAGGTAACGCGCTGCATGATAACTTCACAGCTCCAGCCATCCTGTGTCAATCTAGGAATATCATCTAGAGGCCAAATTATACCCTACATAACAAATATCAAGTCCCGGGGCCCTGTCCTATTACAACTATATGCCAGACTGTGCAGCAGGGCAGAGCAGCTCCAGACCAAACCCATGCAGGCACCTGTGACACAGCAGATCACAAACGAGGTGAAGGGATGAGGAGAGAAAACTCTCAGCGAGAAGAATGACTGCAAGCACATTGAAGAGCTAAGACAGAAGACATGAGATGCCCAAAAGAGACAGGGCACACAATAGACAAGTGACATGACATGCACTGGGTCTGCTCTGCCTGGCGCACCTCGGCCTTGTGATCAAAAGTGAGGCTTTCCTTTCATGGGGCCTAAGGGGCCCCTTCTTAGACATCCCCATCTCTGAAGCAGACTCAATATTCCCTCCCGGCGAGCCCTGACCCGACACTCTGCTTTCACCCCCTCGACTTATCTCTCAGACGTGCAGGGATGCAAATCCTCCTCGGGCACAAAAAAAGGCCACCTTGCCATCCAGGAAGCTCCTGCCATCACCAGGCTGTTCTCTCTTAGAGAGCTACAGTAAAGAAAACCAAACCAAACATCAGTGCACGAACTTAGTGACACCTCAGCCAGAACCCAACAATTCCACCGCTCACCATCCCCTAAGAAGGCCAGGGTTCTCAGGCCGCACGCTTTGGCCGTGCTCCGAGGCCGAGGCCATCGTCACCACGTATTCCTGGGTCAAGAGGAGACAAGGTGATGCGGCATTACTGAAACTTGAGCAGACCCTCACTCTTCCTCCCTCCCTGACTCACCACAACTACCCAGCCGTTGCCAAAGGGTGCCTGCACAGCACCTTTGATTGGAAAAGGTAAAGGCTCCATCGCAGAGTCCCGTAACACTTCTGAAGGGCTCACAAGGGTGGCAGACCAGGTCTGTTGGCCGGTCATGGAGGTGCTTCAGCATAATACAAGGGGACCACCTAAAACGCACAAATGATTGTGGATGCTTAGAGGTGTACCAGAACTTGGCACCCAAGGAATAACAACTTTTTCTTTCCACCGGTCACTGCTTACCTCGCTCACTTCACTTTGACTGCTGCTATCTGGCTTTACCTCCTAAAAGCAAAGACAAAGAACAATGCTGGAACATTGCCACCATTTACACTTGCCCTGCAAACACAAACAGTGACTGACCTTCCTGCGGGAACCCCCTCAACCGGTATGCGGCACTCTGCCAGGGATTTAACCCATCTGCATCTGAAAGAAAGTGATGACAAAAGTCAAAGGGCTGCATGATAACTTAACAGCTCCAGCCATCCTGTGTCAATCTAGGAATAACATCTTGAGGTCAAACTACACCCTACATAAATATCAAGTCCCAGGGCCCTGTCCTATTACACCTATAGGCCAGGCTATGCAGCAGGGCATAGCAGCTCTGGGCCAAACCCATGCAGGCACCCGTGACACAGGAGATGACAAAAAAGGGGACACAACAAGGAGAGAAAACTCTCGGCAAGAAGAATGACTGCAAACACATTGAAGGGCTAAGACTAAATACATGAGACACAAGATGCCCAAACGAGACAGAACGCACAACAGACAAGTGACATGACATGCACCGGGACTGCTCTGCACACATAAGTGTTTTAATCAAAAGTGATACTTTCCCTTTATGGGGCCTAAGGGGCCCCTTCTTAGACATCTCCATCTCTGAAGCTGGCTCAATGTTCCCTCCCGGCAAGCCCTGACCCAACACTCTGCTTTCACCCCCTCAACTTATCTCTTGGACATCCAGGGATGCAAATCTACCTCAGGCATAAAAGAAGGCGGCCTCACCGTCCAGGAAGCTCCTGCCATCAGCGGGCTGTTCTCTCTTAGTCAGCTACAATAAACAAAACCAAACAACAGTGCACAAAGTTAGTGGCACCTTGGCCAGAACCCGACAATTCTGCCACTCACCGTCTCCTATGTAGGCCAGGGTTCTCGGGCAGCACACTTCAGGCACACTCCGAGGCTGACGCCATTGTTGCAGGGTATACTGGGGTTAAGGAGACAAGGTGATGTGGCACAGCTGAAACTTGAGTAGACCCTCAATCCGCCTCCCTCCATCCCCAACTTGCTGCAACTCCTCGGCCATTGCCAAAGGCAGCAGGATGGTGGCTTCGAATGGAAAATGTAAAGACTTCATTGCAGAGTCCTGTAATGCTTCCGGAGGGTTCACGAGGGCAGCAAACTGGGTCTGTCAGCCGGTTGGCAAGGAGGTTAGGCATAATACAAGTGGACCCCCTAAAGCACACAAATAACAATGGATGCACCAGAAATTGATACCCAAGCAATAACAAGTCATTCTGTCTACCAGTCACCGCTTACCTCACTCACTTGACCTTGACTGCTGCTATCCAGCTTTACCTCCTAAAAATAAAGACAAAGAACAATGCTGGAACACAGTCACCATTCACACTTGCCTTGCAAAGACAAATGGTGACTCACCTTCCTGCAGGAACCCCCTCACCCGGTGTGGGGCGCTCTGCCACCAATTTAATCCATCTGCGTCTGAAAGAAAGTGATGACAAAAGTCAAAGTGCTGCATGAGAACTTAACAGCTCCAGGCATCCTGTATCAATCTAGGAATATCATCTAGAGGCCAAACTACACCCTACAGAACAAATTCCAAGTTCCCAAGCCTTGCCCTACTACAACTATATGCCAGACTGTGCAGTAGGGCAGAGCAGCTCCGGGCCAAATCCCATGCAGGATTTGCATGCAGCAGATGACAAAGGAGGGGACACAACGAGAAGAGAAAACTCTCGGCAAGAAGAATGACCGCAAGCACGTCAAAGGGCTAAAGCAAAAGACGTGAAACACAAGATGCCCAAAAGACACAGAACACACAATAGAGAAGTGATACAACATGCACTGGGACTGCTCTGCCCTGCACACCTCAGCACTGTGATCAAAAGTGAGACTTTCCCTTTATGTGGCCTAAGGGGCCCCTTTGTGGGTAGCCCCATCTCCAAAGCTGACTTAAAAATCCCTCCCAGCAACCCCCTACCCAACACCCCGCTTTCATCCCGTTGACTTATCTCTCAGACATCCAGGGATGTGAATCCTCTTTGGGTGCAAAAGAGGGCCGCCTTGCCATCCAGGAAGCTCCTGCCATTGCTGGCCTGTTGTCTCTTAGTCAGCTACAATAAAGAAAACCAAATATCAAGGCTTGAACTTAGTGGCAGGTTAGCCAAAACCCAACAATTCCACTACTTACCATCTCCTAAGAAGCCCGGGGTCCTGGGGCCACACACTTCAGCCGCACTCCAAGGCTGGCACCATCATCGTAGGGTATACCTGGGTTAAGAGGAGACAAGGTGATGCGGCATTGCTGAGACTTGAGCAGACCCTAGCTCCTCCCCCCTCCCTCCAACTTCTCGGCCGTTGCTAAAGTCTGCCCGGATGGTATCTTTGAATGGAAAAGGTAAAGGCTTCATTGCAGAGTCCCATAATGCTTTGGGAGGGCTCATGAGGGCAGTGAGCCGGGTACATTGGCCAGTCGTTGAGGGGGCTCAGCATAATACAAGTGGACCCCCTAAAACACACAAATGACAGTGTATGCTTAGAGCTGTACCAGAACTTGCCACCTAAGGAATAACAACTTTTTCTTTCCACCAGTCACTGCTTACTTTGCTCACTTGACCTTGACTGCTGAGATCTAGCTTTCCCTCCTAAAAACAAAGGCAAAGAACAATGCTGGAACACAGTCACCATTTACACGTGCCCTGCAAAGACAAATGGTGACTGACCTTCCTGTGCAAGCCCTCTCACCCGGTATGGGGCACTCTGCCACTGATCTAATCCATCTGCATCTGAAAGAAAGTGATGACAAAAGTTAAAGGGCTGCATGATAACTTAGGACTAGAAAACTGCGAGACACCGCCATACCACTCCCGCCGAACCCCGCACAGACCAGCCATGGTTGCTCCATCTGAGGTGTGGCTCAGGTGGTTATGCAAAAGTAAAGGTTACCCGTAAAGCCTTCTTTCTATTCCACCTACCCCCCAGTCTATTCCACAGGGCAGAGCAGTTCTAGGCTAAACACAAACTCAAACAACACATTATGCTACAAACAGTGGGACACAAGGATGATAAAAAAAGCTCTCGGAGAGAAGAATGACGGTAAGGACCGAGATGACGCCAAAAGAGATGACCGATGGCATAGTGACAGTAGACGGAAGCGGCTCTAAGGAGCAGAAGAAAAGACTGTAATAGAGTGACCTATTATAAGACCTGTCAGTCACGATGATCAAGATGGCTGCAAAACAATGCTATGTTCAGAATGCTCCCTGTATCCTTACAATGTTATAAGCCCCAGGACATTACAACTCATGGCTGGAAAGGATGTATGGCAATACAGCCAGGAATGAGGCCTCAAAAGACATCTGACTCAACATTTCTGAGATGCGATTCCGAGACACGGCTGAGCCCATCGGTAAGAGAACAAATTGTATCGGTAATATGCCGAGAAGTACAAATGTTTGAGAACCTAGAGATGATGGCTGACACTTGCCATAAGGTCCTTGAGGATAAAAGGCAGACATATCTGATCCAAGGGATCCTGAAGACACACTAGACAACACAACACACCAGACAACACAACAGACTGGAACTGCTCTGCACTGCATACCCTACGGTTGCAATCAAATGTGGAGCCTCTCCCTTTAGCTATCCTAAGAGGCCCCTTAGAGAGCATCCCTTACCCCTGCACTAATTATTAAGTTTTTCCCAGGAATTTCCAACTCACTACCATGTTGCCATCCCATCTCCAGGTCATAGCCCCTGACTTATCTTTCGGATGACCGGCAATATGAATCCACATTGGATGCGAAATGAGTCCTCCTCAGTCGTCTCAGAAGGCCCCATAATAGCCGGGTTAGCCTCTTAGTCAGCTACAATAAAAAAAAAAATCAAGATCAATGCACAAATCTAGTGGCATATAGGCCAAATGCCCACAATTTGGCTACTCACCACCTCCTAAGCACATCCAGGTCCTCAGGTCTCTGGCTTCACCCAGAATCAAAAGCTGTGGCCATTACTTCAATAGACACGTGAGACAGCAAGGGGCAAAGTTATATGGTATTTCTGTAAGTGCAGTGGATGCATTTGTGTGCTTTAAGATGTATAAATGTATCTGCTGTGCTTGGGAAAAAGCCTTAGGTAGCCCCAAATAGACACCTTTTCCCACCCTATGGCCTTCAAAACCCCTTTTGGCACTTCCTAAGCCAGCTACCCTGCTCACACTCTCCCAGCTGCAATCCATAACTTACCTATCGGAAGCCACAATTTTGGATATCATCTTTGATATGGGCAAGGTCCCTTTTATGACACAATGAATACACTAAAAAAATTTGAAGCTTCATATTCAATACAACCTGGAAGTTACAATGCTCCTAAAGAAAAAACAAAACAAGAAGAAAAACTGAAATTAGAAAAGCACCTTACCACCCCTGAACACTCAAGCCAAAATTATGAGCCTAAATACTCCCTGTGTTCAACACTATCTTCTTCACAATGTCTTCAAAACCTCTGTTGCTTTAGAGGCTAAAAGCATCTACTGGGGGAAAAAAAAAAACAACCTGATATAAGCTGAAAGGCCCTCTTCATTAAAATGAGAGCAGATCTCCCACCCGGTCAATCCCAGGGAGGAAATGAATCCCCTTGGCAAAGGCTGGGGTTAATATACCCCTGGCCGGGTCCGCCTCTCATTCCCATCATGCCCCAGAAAAGGGAGGAGGCAATTACCACAAGGTATAAAAGCTGTCAAAGGAGCTACAGCTGCTTGCCTCCTCTGATTTAAGTTCAAAATGAGTAAAGGGTTGCAGAGGAGGAAAAAAAGCTCTTCAGGGAATTGATGATGCCTTCTTTTTTACTACAGCTACATCGAGCAAAAGGGCAGAGACCAGGTAAGAAATAAGACTTTGTATTTTGGCAGTATAGATAGCCAAGTGGGATAACTAGCTATTAATTTGCACAGTTGCTCCTTAGTGATTAGTAAGTAGTACTTCACATGTGACTAAGTAGGGTGGAGAAGAGTAGTAATTATATGAATGGTGAAGCTCTCATTGGGACCTCTAATTGGGGCTAGATACATTATAAATAAAAATAACAAAACTAATAGACTCCTGGGTGCTGTTAGGGTTATGTATGTGCTGGGCTTACTCCCATATGAGATATTTGGTACCGGGGCATGGGTAGAAGTGCCCTAAAATGCAGATTTAAACCCTTAAAATGCTGGAAAAGGGAGCACTTCCTTTAACTGAACCCCTAAAATGAGGAGATGGGGTGTTTACTTCCACTTAAGCTAATACAATGGCAAATAAATGGCTTCTCCCCTTTAATTTAATCCTCTAAAATATTTGGAAAAGAGGGGGTTTCCTCACTTTAAATCTCTCAAATGATACAGAAAGAGTAATTTTTCCCTCAGCTCAAACCCTTAAAAAGGGGGGACAACTGGGCTTCCCCCTCCATTTACACATTTGGATGATGAAAATGCAGGAGTTACCCTTAATTCAAACCCATAAAATAGCACAGTCAAGGTTTTCCCTTTCCATTTAAACTAGAAAATAATGGGAAATGGGGATTTGCTGTCAGTTGATAGCCCTAACAGCATAGAAGGGGTGGGGTTTCCTTCAAATGATACTATTAAAATTGCAGGGGAAGGGGATTCCCCCTCAATTTTGATAGAGACAATTATGGAAAAGGAAGTTTTTCCCTTAATTTTAGCCCCTTTTCTCCTAATAATACCTCTATTTTCTGGGGGCTCTGGGGAGGGACTGACAAGATAAAAGGGGAAAGTTGAAAGTTTCCCCGTGGCACCCCACATGCTGCCTGGCATGCTCAGGTGCCCAGGTGTATCTGGCTGCTCCCTAGCTCCTGCTAGGATGCTCCAACTGTCATTCCTGGAGAGACACTCGGGATGCCTTCATCAGCCCCTGTGAACTAGTAGCTCCCTGTGCAGGTGTGCCCGGGCACCCCTCTGAAAGCAGCTGGTCATGCCTGGACCTGCTGTGCCTTGGAGCAGGGGGGTGAGGTGGAGAAAGATCCTGCCGGTTGTTCCCTCCCATACATGGGCTGTTGTCTGTCCCTGAAACACTGGGGTGCCGGCCTTTCCTTTCTGTGGAAAAGAACCGGCCTTCTCAGCCAGGTACCTGTGGCCAAAATTGGGATTCTGCCTCCAAAATTCCCTATGTCCTAGCTTTGTAATTAACGAGGAAATTTCCCCCAGATCATAAGCGATTACAGGTAATTTTTCCTCTGCAATCATTACTGAATTGTGTTTCTGTGGAAGTGTTTGACACATCCCTTGAGGGGACGAGGGTTTGGCTGGGTTTTTTATGGCTAATCCTGACAGGCCCTGACAGAACCCGAGCCCCACATTGCTGGTCTACCCTGAATTTCCGTGAAATATTGATACAGTTTATAAATACTCCCTTTGCCTGCTACTCAGTCTTTCCCTGTCCATCCAGGGAGCAGATTACTCCATCCTTTGCTCCTGACCGCAGCTCTCCTGCCCAAATGCTAGTTCTCACAGACAAGAACTAAGCAGAAAACTGCTACAAGTGTTGGCTTTTAAAGTAAAATTCTTATTACATCTGGCTAAATGATCAAAATAAATATAAGTATTGATGGTCATTGGGCAAAAGCTTTTCAGAACAGAAAATATCCATTTTGATAGCACAGATCCCATTTTGACAATAATGCATTCTTTTGTGTTTGGGAATCCTGCCCATATAGGGCATCTGAAAATTGGTATTTTGGAATTTGATATTTTGAAATGGGGACATTTTGATATTTTGGAACTTAATATTCTGGTATTTTGAAAGGAAATTATTCTGGTATTTTGGAACTTGGTATTCTGGTATTTTGGAAGTAGGTTACTTTGCTATTCTGAAACTTGGTTTTCTGGTATTGCAGAACTGGATTACTTTGGCAATTTGGGACTTGGTATTCTACTGTTTTGGAACCGAACTACTTTGGTATTTCAAAACTTGGTTTTCTGGAATTTTGAAACCTAGTTTTCTGATATTTTTTAACTTGGTTTTCTATTATTTTGGAACTAGGTTATTCTGGTATTTTGCAATCTGATTTTTTTTTTTTTTTTGTATTTTTGTGGGCTGGGGTTTTTTTGTACTTTGTAACATGGGCTTTTAGTTTAGTATTTTTGTAACCTGGGGGGTTGCTATTTTGTAACCTGTGCTTGGCAGGGGCCTGTGGCATCCTAGTCCAGGCTCTTGGCTTCATTTGCCTTCTTTGACAGTGATTATCCTCTCATGGGAACTGTTAAATCACAGACTGTACAATGAGACAGACTTCCCAAAACAGAAATAAATTCCAGCTATGGAAAATCTCACTGCCGCATTTAGAAACACTTCAGCAAAGACTTTGGAAAAAGCAAAGGTGATGTATGATTACCTGGGGCCCCAGGAAACTGAGGTGAAGGTGGGGAACAAGCAGACAGCAAACAGCTTCCACTGCTTCTTGCTCCAGACACTACTGCAAGTGCAGCTTCCCTGGAATTTCATGTCCAGTGTGTCTCTTCCAAGCTCAGCAGGCGAACAAACAGGTACTCCAGGATTTACTTCGTTTGTACTTCAGGCAGCACAGACCCTCCACGAGGAACTGGAATCCAAGGGTAGATCTAAAAATGGTCCTTCCTCCCACTTACCGCTCCACACTTTCTCCTTCCGCAGGTAGGATGCAGGTGCCTCACAGAGCCAAGAAAACTGCCTTTCAATTCAGTACAAAACCTGCCTGAAAAAAAACAGGACGCCGGGACTGAGAGCCAGCAGCAATTCCTTAGTGTTTCTGTTCACAACTGTTCTCCTGCTGCTTTTCTTGACAGGGGCTTTTCTTTCAAGGTCATTCCTGTATTGTTTTATCTTGACAAATGTTTTAGAAAGTTGAGTTTCTTGAGAACTGTTTCATCCTGATGCTTTCAGTGCTGTGCTTGCCACGATCCTTTGGATGCCCTAACTGTGCATCCAATTCAGGGAACACCAACTTAGCCCTGGGCTGGGAAACAAAAGACAACAAACATTTAAAAATCGTCCCTGCCTTGAGGGTGTTCAGGCCCGGGAGAAAGCCCTTCCCACCACCCTCTTGGCCTCTTCCCAGTCCGAGTAACTGGAAATGTGCATCCAAACCCGAATTAGACATATCGGGGTGTGTTCTGCACACCAAAGACCACAGCCCCAAGCACTGGGAGCCTGAAGATGCTCTGGATTACAATTCACAGCCTCAGTGAACCCTGCAGAGTAAAGCCAAGTGGTTTCTTTCTCTGAGGGAGGAAAACGCATGACAGCAAGGGCTGTCCCAGCTGACCTGGCCCTCATGGGGTCAGCTGAACAGGATAACCCATTGAGTCTTGCTCTGCTGTTGAAAAACACTACAAACCCTGTGGCTTGAGGGTTCAAAATCTACTTTTTAGGTCAGCCAAAAGGCCTCTGGCTGGGACAATTCACTGAATTCACTGGCAGATCCCAAGATCTGTTTCCAAGTGCATAAAAACCTACACCTACAAGAAGGTCCCAAGTACAGTGGAGTTAAAGGTGCTCTGAGCATGGGTTCCTTGAACTTCAGGGAAATGATCCCTAGTCTGGCTTTGGGATGCTCCCACCTGTACCTTGTGTTCTCCACACCAGCCATCCTGCCTGGGAAGGCCAGGCGTTTTGGATGCCCTCTGGGAACCCCCAGACCCCCTGCCAGTGAGCAATGGCGCTGTCTGTGCCTGCAGCCCTCACCCCAATTTTTGTCAGTGGGTGGTTCTTGATGTGGCAGTTGGGGACAGGGGTAAGGGGTGGCCCTGGCAGTGCTGGGGCAGCAGTTGGACCTGATGGTCTCAAAGGGTTTTCCAGCCTCAGGGATTCTATGGGACAGCCTGTGACTGACCCCGCTGCACAGACAGGCACGGGAAGCTGTTACACACAGATTATATTGCCATGAGCCAGAGCACTTCAGGGCATCCTTGAGAGAGTTGCAGAGAGCAGGAAAAAAAATACACAGTTACGGCACTGATCATGCTCTGTGGTTTGCAAGTGGGGCATGATCACCATTTTGGTTTTGTCTTGATAGTTCCAAGGAAAATAACTGTTGAGCTGGCAGCAAAGATGCCGCCTTCCTGATACTCCTGGCCCAGAACCATGGCCCAGCAGGCAGCTGTGGCAATCTGAATTATTTGTGCAGTTCAGAAGCTGCACATCCCTAGACCAATCCCTTGGGAGCATGAACCTTCCCATGGGCATTTTGTACTTCGCTGTGTACTTTCAGCACACTGGGACCATTAAATCAGAATGAGGTCACTTGGTGACAGCACAGCATTAGATCAGATATCAAGAGACTCACCAGACAACATTCACTATGGACTCTCTGTGGATGCTAAAAGGCAGGAGCAGAGAAATTTTCCAGCTCTGTAGTTTGTGAAGTTTTTCCTTTCTCATCCTTTAGCTGAGAAACAGAGAAATCCAGCTTCTCACAGCTTCTCTGTGAGAGCTTTTGTTCTCATGAGAACTGGACGGGTAACAGTTTGTAAGAATGTAAACTATTTCTACACCTGCTATTGTTGTCAGAACACTAGAATTGTTTTCAGTCTTGTGAGAATAATATTTGGAAATGGGTGTCTTACTGCTCGGCCTATCACCTTGAGAGGTGGTGAGTGAATAAGCCAATCATGTAATTTCTTTATTGCAAACTACACTATAAAAGAGGAGAAATTCATTAAATGAGGTCTTAACTCCGCTTTGGCCATATCTTTTAACCTGGACCTATGTCGTGATTCGCCGTTCTCTGGGGATAACAGTGACAGACTCTCCATTCTCATTGTTCTGGCTGCAGCATCCTCATTTCTCACAGGTCTGTTTCAAGGACTCCCCTCAAAATATGGATCGCTGGTCCCAGTAGGGAATCCCCAAGAGCATTTTTACTCCCTGCAAACTGCAGGAATGACCAAGAACAGGTTCTGTCATAGGAAAAGCAGAGGATTGTGATGATTACACAGCTCTCCCTGTGAGGGCTTCAGTTTCTACCTGCAGTCCCTGAGCAGCTCTGCCTTGGTCCCACCCGCCTGCTCCAAAATGCCTCCATGGGGTTTAACTCCAGCTCTTTGGATCTGACCATCCCCACGGCTCTGACAGACAGCACAGCAGGGGAACACCTGAACAGGTACAGCCAGGAGCACACCGAGGCCATCAGGTCTTGCAGCACAGCTTCTTGTGCTTCAGGGCTTCCAGGTTTTTAGTACAGAATCACTGGAATTTAACCTCGTAAAAATCATCTGGCAAGACTTAATGTTAACTCAGGAATTCCAGCGCATCCCTGCACCACTGGGATTCCAGCTACCGTACAAGCTGTGAGAGGCAGTGAACAAGCCAGGACCTTACAGGTAAATCAGGTGCCAATCTGTTCAGCCAACAGCAGCTGCAAGAAACACCTTGAGAATCGCTTCAGTTTTGAATTCCTAAAGCAAAACAAAAGCAATTTTCAGATGCTTGGCAAAAGTCCATCCCATTTTAACCAATTTCTGGGACTTGTTCCCAGCCTCCTGATGTTCATTTCCCAGCTCACACGTGGCTGCCAGCCAGCATTAGAGCTGGTTCTACACACAGACGTGTGAGGTTGCTGTGACTTATCATTTCAGCAGTTCCTGGGAACGTGAATATGACCCACATCTCCCACCTGCCCAGCACGGAGTCCATCCAGCACTCACCGAGAGCTGCTGGGAGCTGATATTCTCCCTGCTTCCCGTCTGGGAAACCCTGCCTCCAGCTCCGGCCCCCCCACCTCTCACCTCCGGGGAAGGAGGAGTGCTCCCGGCTCTGCACAGCTCCTGCCCTTCGGGGGAGGAGGGGGAATGGCGAAGGCTGCTCTAGTGACTGTTATTTTCCGACCATTTTGAATCCTGAAGCATTTCCCCGGGCGGGAGGGGGGCCGCGGACGGCAGCAGGGGTCCATGAGGTGGCACGGGGCGGGGGATACCCTGAGGAGACCCGCAATGCCGCGAGCGGCGGGCGGTGGGGAGCAGAGTGAAAGGCGGGGCTACATTACGCGCGCGCGCGAGGGGATGGGGCGGAGCGGCGTAACGAGGTCGGCGGGGGCGGTGCCGGGGGCGGAGCGGCGTGATGGACGCGACGGGGGCGGAGCCGGGGGGACGAGCTGCGTGACGCGCGCGGCGGGGGCGGAGCCGGCGGGGGGGACACCTGGACTGGGCGGAGAACCGGGACACACCGGGACAGGCCGGCAGAGCTGGCAGCCCTCGGCCTGCAGAGGAGCAGCTTCGGGGTGACCCAGCTGGGGCCGCCCAGTGCCTGAAGGAGCCGCAGGAAAAGATGGAGAAAGAGGATTTCCAAGGGACGGAGGGACAGGACACAGGGAATGGCTTCCCAGTGCCAGAGGGCAGCGATGGATGGGAGATTGGGAATTCCTGGCTGGGAGGGGGGGGGAGGCCCCGGCAGAGTTCGCCCAGAGCAGCTGTGGCTGCCCCTGGATCCCTGGCAGTGCCCAGGGCCAGGCTGGACATTAGGGCTGGAGCAGCCTGGGACCGTGGAAGGTGTCCCTGCCATGGCAGGGCTGGCGCTGGATGGGCTTTAAGCTCCTTCCAACCCAAACCATCCTGGGATTCTGGGATTGTTATAAATGTACTGTGGTGTTGGCTTTTCGCATGTTAATCATTGTTATGGATGGATTGTGATGTTGGTTTTTTCCTGTTCCTTAATGTTAGAAAAGCTTTGCCGAGGTTCTGTAATGTAATGCTGTAGAATGTCTGTAGTTTGGGTGACAGTTTGGGAAGGACAGCGGGGGGAGGTCTTTGCATTCCTGGAAAAGGAGTGGACTATAACATCTAAGCCTGGTGCTACCAAGGTAACTCTTAAGAGGGAACTGGGGATTAATGCGCTGAGAAAACCCAAATGATCCAAGAGCGCCGCTTCTTGTCCCAAAAATACTCTGAAAAAGGAGATTTGTCCTCTCTAGGTACACTCTGGCCTGTAACAGAGAAAGCCTTTGGAAAGGATTGATGCCAGTCTTATGACATTCATGTATATTTTAATTATGATTATCAGCAGAAGTCATAATTAATGACAATGGAATATCTCCATATTAACAGCTATCAGGAGCAGCCTGCACAATTTCATGGGGGTGACCTCAGTGCTTTTGTGGGAATCTCAGCCCAATTGCCAGCTGTCCAAAGGCTCCTTTTGCTGGCACTGATCCCACTTTCAGCAGAACTGTGCAGCTCAGTGATATTAAAGTCAGCAAAACTCTCAAGTATAAACCCATTTCCCAGGTTTTTTCACGAGGGGGTGTTCCTGAGGTCAGCCCTGCACCGTTTGCTGAGGCAGGACTTCAGCCTCCCATGCTGGCACAGAGCTCCAAGGGAAGCAAAGTGCCCCAGGAAAGCTGTTTTGGACAAATCTCATCAAACTGTGCTGGGGGAGAACAAACACCACAAAAACTGGGATTTGCTGGCACAGGGGCTTGAACATCACACATCCTTCCCTGTTCTTGGGTAGCAGAGTTATCAGAGATCTCCTGAGTAGCTACACCAGTTAAAAAGTGACTTTTCCAGCCCAGATGCAGCTGCATAAGCATTCGGAGTGGCAAAATGAAAAGAATGTAAAAATCTCACCATGGAGTGCGATGGTGCTGCCTCCTGCACCTGGGCCACCGTGGAACACTCCAGGCTGGGGGAAGAGGGGCTGGAAAACTGGGAAAGGCCCTGGGGGTGCTGGGGACAGCAGCTGGACATGAGTTGGGTGTGCCCAGGTGGGCAAAGCCAAGGGCACCTGGGCTGTGCCAGCTTGGGGTGACAGCAGGGCCAGGGCAGTGCCCATCCCTGTGCTGGCACTGCTGGGGCACCTCCAGTGCTGGGGGCAGCTCTGGGACAAGAGGGACACGGAGGGGCTGGAGCGAGTCCAGGGAAGGGAAGGGAGCTGGGAAGGGGCTGGAGAGTTCCTGAGGGAGCTGGGAAGGGGCTGGAGAGTTCCTGAGGGAGCTGGGAAAGGGGCTCAGCCTGGAGCAAAGGAGGCTCAGGGGGGACCTTGTGGCTCTGCACAAGTCCCTGACAGGAGGGGGGAGCCAGGGGGGTCGGGCTCTGCTCCCAGGGAACAGGGACAGGAGGAGAGGGAACGGCCTCAGGCTGGGCCAGGGGAGGCTCAGAGTGGATATTGGGGAAATTCCTTCATGGAAAGGGTGCTCAAGCCTTGGCACAGCTGCCCAGGGAGGTTTGGAGTGCCCACCCCTGGGAGTGCTCCAACACCTGTGGCTGTGGCATGGGCAGATGTGGTCAGTGGTGGTCATGGTGGTGCTGGTTGCACTCAGTGATCTCCGAGGTCTTTTCCAACCTTGATTCCGCTCTCGAGTCAGCCCCACGGAGGAGCAGCACAAAAGGCACCCCCAGGCTGCGAGCGGAGGGTTCAGAACACGCTGTGGCAGCAGGAACGAAGCTCTGCACAATGAAACTGAAAAGGGGAGAAATGCCGGGCTCTGTGAAAGGGAATAACTGAGAGAGCCACAAATGAGCCACCAAACTTCTCACAGAGGACACCACTACCAGCACAGGTGTGAAGGGACTTCGTTTTGCCCCAGAATTGTGAATCCACAGCCCAAGCCACGTGCACACACTGCAGATGTGAAGTATATTTTAACTCCTAGCAAGTACTTGGGAATAAAAAAGCCTCAGCCCCAAAGCTTGATGTCTAAACAGCAACACAGAAGTTCTAAAACAGCTGTCGAGAGAAACAAAACACAGCAAAAACAAAGCAGAAAGGGAGCAAAAACTTGTCATGCTGGCCGTGTTTCCGAGGGTGACAGGTTCTGCTGTGCTGGGAATGCAGCACAAAACACAAAAATCCTACTGCAACTCCTGGCTCCACAGCAGGAAGGACATGGAGATTCCCAGTGGGAATCAGGGATGCAGGACTCGGCTGTGCTCCCATCATTCCCTCAGGAATACCCAGGTTTAGCTCGTTCTGTCTGCCCAGAGAGGGGGGATTTGCTCCTGGATCCCCTGGAATGTTCCAGGCCAGACTGGACATTGGGGCTGGGAGCAGCCCAGGATAGTGGGAGCCATGGTCTCAAGAAGCTGTGAGCAGATATTTCTACTGCAAGGTATGAAAGAAACAACTGAACTTCTTTGCATTCCATTTCTTGCATATCTCAAAGATAAACTCAAGGACACCTGATAGATTAAATTATGAACCAACAAAACACCCAAATTGTGTTCTTGTACTATAGGATGCTCCTGCTGAGTTTTACACAGCTTTCAATTTACAGAATACATCAACAAAGCCCTGCATTTTGAGCTTACTATCTGGCCACAAGCTGACCTACCACTCCCATGAAGCACCACTGTTCTACTGGAACCAGAATACAACCTAAACTGTCTTTCCTGCATACTTTCTACTCAGGGACTGCAGTAGTCTACTCATTGTCTGTCTTCCACCAATTATCCATCCTAGATGTTTGGCTATACACTCCATGTACATTTAGATAAAATTCTTCCATTCTGGTTCCACTATTCATTCTTTTTCAAGCCTTAGCTCGCCTTAAGATCCCTACTTTGGGACTGGAGAAGGTCTTGGATGTATCCTTTAGGATCCTTGGAGAAACTCAGCATAAAATCACGTTGTATTTTTAGCTGATTTATGGACTCAATTGTCTCATGAATCTGACAGAAAAAAACCAAAGCAGATATTCTTTAATTTCTCCCATGCTCCAGTGACCATCAGGTCAGCTCTGTTACTATCTTTGCATTCCTGGTAATGTACAAAGGTGACAATTCAACACCACAGACTTGTGCAGACTCCTAGGGGTTTTTCAATTCAAAAAAGTGGCAACTTAACTGCAATCCTGCCACTACATTTTGGTTTCACTTGCACTTATGCAATACAAGGATGTACAAGTATGTACTTCCTGCACTGAACTCCTGCATGGCATGCAGAGCTAAGCCATGTCACTGTACAATGTACGGCTTCACATTCTTTGCCGGAATCCACTTGATTCCTTCACCTGTGGAGAGACATGCAAATTCCTTTCCCCATGTTATAAGATCATATGGTCTTTCTATTTTTCCTGATTCTAAATTCTTAATTAAAACTGGAGAGTGTTCTTTCAATTTTGCTTTTTTGTTGTTCAAGAAATGTGTGTAAATGGGGGGGGGGTCAGGCTCTTCTGCAGAGCTGCTCAAGAAATTATAAACATGCAAGGCTTTATTCAACCTTCTTTGAGGTGTAGCCTGGGCTTCTCCCCCTTTCTGTTGATCTAAAATGCGTTTTAAAGTTTGATGTGTTCTTTTTAGGGTACTTTTTAGCAGTTGTTTAAGATATGGTGAGCAAATACCACTATCTCTTACAGCCCTTCTTAGCGCTTTAATTTCGAGAGTGGGGATGGGAGCCCACGTTTTAGGGCTGTCAGGCTGTTGGCTAGCTATCATAGGCTTAGCTAATAGACTTTCATCTTTACAGATTTGGCATCTTATTTCATGCCAGTCTGTTAATTGAGAATAATCTGAGCACTTTGGAGGATTTTTTGATTCAGAAAGTAGCGCTGACAAACTCTCAGACCTCGTTTTCTCTTTCTGGGTCGCAAGATCCCCGCCGCTCGCTGGCGGGACTCTGGGGCTCTTTGCAAACAAATCTGGCTGCTTTTCAGGGTTTACTTGTGTTAAATTTAAAGCATCAGCTCCGGCAGAGCGGCTCTCCGTCTCCCCTGCCACTGGAGCTGCACCATTCCCCTCCGTTCCCCCCCCATTTGCGGCTTGTGAGGCGGGGCTGCGCTGCGCGGAGGGATGTTGCTGGGCGGCGGAGGGATACGGATGCGCGGTGGCCGAGGGATACGGCTGCGCGGGCCGGGGGACCCCGGCGGGGGCGGCTGCGGCGCGGGGATGGGGCCCGGCGGGGGCGGCGATGGCACGGCCGATCTCCGTGGTGGCGGGCGAGGAGGCGGCGGGGCCGCGGGAGACTGGCTCCGTGACTCCGGCGCGGCAGAACTCGGCGGCGGTGGGCGAGGGGGCGGGCCGGAGCTGCGCGGCGGTGGGGGGGGGGCGCACTGAGTATTTTCACTAACGCTGTACAAGCCGGGATGAGTTTTGCGGTTCTCTTGTCCCGGCGTGATATGGCATTAAATAATTTGATTCCTACTGAGTCCCAAAAACCTCTGCTGTAGACTGCTGTAGAATCAGCGATTGGGACATGGGTCACACTCCATGCTATGAGATCTTTCAGTTCTTTTTTTGCCAATTTAGTTGGACTGGATTTAATTAGAGGTTTTAGGTGCTGATAGACATCCTTCTGTTGGGCAGACACATGCTGATCCATGACTGGATTACTCGGTGCTCACCTTTGCCGACCCGTCGCGGCAGGTGTCTCTCGCTGAGGTTCGGTCCAGGCGCTGACCCGTCGCAGTGTCCGTCCGGCCTCCACACGCCTTCGGCCTCCACACGCCTTCGTTTCAGGCGTCTCCTCTCGTTAGCAGCTGCACACGCTTTCGTTTCAAGCGTCTCGTTTGTAGCTACTCAGGTCACTTTGTTTCAGCGACCGACTGACTACACGTTCACCGAGAACTCTCCTATATGCGGAAAAATCCCTTTTTGCCCCTCTAAAACGCGGGCGCCGATTTATAGGAGAAAGTTTCACGAAGAATGTCTGGACTTCAGGCGACTTTCTTGAAAGCTGTTTATTGCATAGGCGAAGTTACAGCATTTCAGGGAGTGGGTATCCAGAGCCAGCCCTACAGCTGCCACCTCCAGCTGTAGGCATCCCTGAAGCCACTTTCTGTTCAAGTTACAAAGCATTATATACTTTTCTTTGCAGAGTATCTTAACACATAACAACCAATAAGCACCATACACAATACCTTTACATTTGCCTATAGCCTATCATAGCTACTACCATTACCATATTATAGTCATTATTATCCAATCACAAGAGTAAGTAAGTTACAATTTAAGCTTACAGTGGAAAATTCTCAGACCTTTCTTCTTCTTGCTACATCAACATTTCTTGTTTGCCTGCCATATCTCTCTTTTTGGTAAAGACATGTTTTCTATTTACTTATGCTCTTCTTGAGACTTATTTACTTGGTGAAAAACATGTCTTTGTTTGTAGTCACATACCTTTGTCCTACTCCTAGAAATCTCCTTCCAACTCATCTCCAACCTTTGCCTTCTCAGTTACTCATCGATCACTGTTTCAGCAAAACATCTTTTATTCTATACCAAAACTTGCTTCCATTTCTACCTCATCCCCAGTTTCTACATTCACAGATCTTTCTGCCAAGCCTACATACCTGTGAAACTTTCTTACCAAACTTTCATCCTCCCCAACAGGAAAGGGAATGGGGGACTGGCTTGTGCAGAATTCACCTTTATGTGATTATGGGAGTATATGGCTCCTAACAGAACCTGCTGGAAGTAGAGAAGCACAGCCCCAAATCTCTGCACTGTGGGTGGAGTCACAGAACCTAAACTGGCACAAACCGGAACCCCAAAGTTAACCATGAGAGAATGGGCCAAAATAAAGATCACTGTCACTATGGAAAGGCAAAAGGAATTGTTTGGGACTTGGATTGTCCCTTTGGGTGATGCTGGTTGCTGTGATTTATATAATTCCATCCATCTGACTGCCAGAATTTCCCAGCCCAGGGGTTTTGGCTGACACAGCAGCACCAAGATCATTCTCTGTGTGGTGGCAAGATTTGGGTTTCAGTATCGGCTTTCCTAGTTTAGATGAATTATACCTATAGCCCTGACTTCCATGCTGAATTCCTCCTGGAATAGCCTCACAGTGCCTCACGGGGAGTATTCCTGTTCCCATGCGGAACTGCTGTTTAACACCAGCTTTGTCAGAAAAGGTCCCAAGGAAGATCAGTGGGATCAGGACAAAGACAGGTTTATACTCCATAGAATTTTCTATTTATAACACTTGTCCCCCAGCCCCACTGATATTCTTGTGGGGGTCTTGACCAAGTTCCCTGGAATTCAGCTGATTTTCACTCACCCTGAGGTGGGTGAGGTCGAGCTCCAATAGGTATTTTAAAGCAGGAGAAGGTGGTAGCTGGGCATGCTCCCAGCCCAGAAAGCTGATTTCATTTCAGAGCCTGAGGAGTGGCCTCTGGAAGTTCTTTTCCCTGAGGAAAGGGATGCACATACCCACCTTCAGGGCACCTCAAGTCTGACTTGCCTGTTAAAACCTTCCCCAAGGTTCTGCAGTTCTGGCTGGATCCCTGAAAAACTCAAAGCTTAATCCAAACAAAACTGTATCAGACTTTAACCTTTTATTTTAAGGCATCTCCAAGGGCTGTTGCTTGGGATCTACTTTTTGTGAGGTAAGATTCCTTTGGCTTTAATAACTGCTCTTGCGTGATATCCTCAGGCTGGAAAGGAAGGGATTCAGACACACCTGGGTGAGTGTGTAGGAGCTCTGAGAGGTTAGCCCTGGGAATTGCTGACTGAGCCCCTCCTCAGAGACAATGTGCTGACATTCCCTAGTCCCAGCTGGTTTCTTGGGGTATTTTTGGGATGCTGGTGGGGTCTGTCTGGGGTGAATGATCTCAGGGTGCCTGTTCAGAGCAGCCCACCACTGAGGGCAGAGCTTTATCTGTGCCCATCCAAGCACTACCTGGGCATCCCAGTGCCCATCACTGTGTTCCCATCCCTGGGATGTGTTTTGCAGAGGAGACCCGACCGGGAGACAGCTCCATCTTGTGCCAGATGGAAGTGCTGGCCTGGCGCTGCTTCATCCCTGGCTCCCCCAAACTGTGCCACGAGTCCTGTAGCCGGAAGGGAGCACCTTTTCGCTGCCCGGCCCACCTGGAACTGCTGGGAAGGAGTGGGACGTGGCACCGGTCCCTGGCGACCCGCTGAGGGCTCCAGTGGTGCCCGTGCCTGCAGTGCTCAGCCAGGCTGAACCCCCAGGCTCAGCCGCTGCCTGGGAGCAGTTCTCCGGGACAGCCGCCTTCGGTAGCAGAAAAGGCCTAGTGGCACCTCCAGCCCCGAGCCCAAAGGCACTGGCATTCCACACTGAAGAGGTGCTCCGGCCGGGAAGGCTTTCTGGCTGTTGGCTTCACCACGCCATTCTCTGCCACAGCAGCAGCCTTGGCTGTCGCACTGCCCCAGCTGCGGCTCTGCTTCTGGTGCCAGTGGAGAACACAGTAGTGGAGGGTCCTGTGCTGGCCAGGACCTCCGGGAAGGGCAAGGAGCCTGTTGGGAAATGATGGCCTCTGAAGGCTGCCCTGCTCGGGGCCGGAAGGCTTGTGGAGGATAGCCATGCAACGGGGCTGTGTGTGGCCCTCTAGTTGAGATTCCCTGACCTCTGGACGCTGCGGAGCGTGCTGCGTGCCATGGGCAGGACACCGGAGGGTGCAGCTCATCCCCCATAAATACAAGGATAGGAAGTGCTGGTTCGCTTTCTGTGGCTGCCAGCCTTCTCCTGCCCTGCACTCCCTGGCCAGCTGGGACACACAGAGAAAACAGTACAGCATTTTCAGTGGTCACGAATAAATGCATTTGAAGAGTTTTTACTATTACTGAATTCAGGTATTTTGGTTTGACAGAAAACCAAGACCACACAGGAGGTAATTCCATTTTAATAGTCTCCAAATCTCCAATATGTGAAAGGAAAAATAACAGAGTTAAGTGTGGCAGTGTACAGCCACTACCAATATAAGCAGTGTTAGTCAGCTTCTCAACATTGCTTTTTAGTATTTTATGGGAAAAACATTCGGCCTAAAACTTCTTATCCGTAAGCTATTGGGGGTTATAGGAGAGGGAACCTGATACTTAGTAAATTGCATTAGAACCACAGCTTAAAGTTACTCGATGTCTTCTGGCCTCACAGGATGAGGCAGAGGTATAACTGATTTCTTCTCTGTATCTCTGGAAAGAGCTTTTCTCATATCTATAGCAAAAAGAAAAAATGTTTTTATAGTAACACAGTCATTGTACAAAGCCATATTAAATGACTTCTCCATTAAAATAAGGTAATTTTGAATCAAGAAAATTTCCTAGAATCATATGACTACCTCAAGTTGGAAGGGACCTATAAGGATGCAACACCTTGCTCTGCACAGAACTACCTAAAACTATACTGTATGATTAGGAGCATTGTCCAGATATTCCTTGAACTTTGATGGGCTTGGTGTCATGACCATTTCCCTGGAGAGAGGCCATTGCAGTTACCAACCACCCTCTCATTGAAGAAGTTTCAAGTCCCTGTTACGGGAGGAAAGGAAGAAAGCACTGCCATTCCTTTGCGTTTACTCTTGTTTTGCAGTTGATTTTGCCAGAGATGCTACAAAATGCGTAAATGGCAAGATTAAGTTTTGTAACTGATATAATCTTAAGTAGGAAAAGTTACCTAAAGGAAGATACAAAAATCCCACTAATCAGCTATCTGAAATTGTTTCATATACCAAAAAAAATAATAATACTCTTACAAACAAGCCCAGGAACCCTAAACGTGAGAATCGTTCCATTCAATTTGAGACAGAACAAGAACTTACCGTAAGCATCTTCATCTGGCTCCCCACTGCTAGCTGAGTAGTACTCTAAGACTGTCCGGTACACACTGTAGCCTAGTTGCTTATACATATTTACAGCAACCTGATTTGATACTCTCACAAAGAGATCGACAAAAAATCCACCCTTTCTTTAGCAGGGGAGGAAAAAAACAAACAAACAAATAAACAAAACCACAATAAGGCATCGTACATCAATGTATTTCTAAATAACAACCCATAAATTGTAATCAAACCAAAGTGAGTCTGATGTAGTACACTGATCAAACATCTTTCACAATGTAATAACAGATACACTCCTTTACCAAGGGAAAATTCAAATATAGACACAAATTTCATTTTATTTTTGTCGCACGGCCCTTCTACACCAGTTAGTGGGTGCAGAAATTTGGACAGAAAGAACGGGACAAGCTAAACACCCCCACAGGCCTAAATCCATATGATACGATTAAAAAAAAAAAAATCCATGTTTTAGATTGCTTGGATTAGGAGGAGTGGAATCGGTCACAAAATCCAGTTGCCTGACAGGAGATAGCCCCTTAACTTCACAAGGCAAATTTTTTCAAAACATGGTAATATTTTCCAATTTTACCAACTGTAGTGGGGTTACCCTACCAGAATCAGTTAAGGACATTTCCCAGTGGGTTCATCTGACACTAAATTAAATTTTCTCAGGTACAAGTAACCAAACACGGAATGGCAAGTAAGCTAAGATACTCTCTGCAGTACAAAATTTCTTCAAGATTGTGCCTGAGGGCATTGCACAAAGCCCACAATTACTGAACAAGTATGTTGGAGGCCCTACAGGAAACAGTGATGACATTTCACAAAGCTCTTTTCCTGTCAAGAAATGTTCTTTTACACAGTATCTCTACTGGAATTCAGACCACGTACTCCTCACTCTGGCAAGTTAGCTTTCAGAAAAACCATGAGATTTTAAACTGCTAAGCAACTTTCGTAACTCTTTTTCTCCAACTATGAGGAATTTCAGAAAATCAGAACACTACGTAAAGCCAAATTCTGCACGTAAACCAGGGACAGGTGTCTATGGAAATATTACTTTAAAATATAAACTTAAACTAGACATACTACTCACTTTTCTGAAATTTCTTCCAGGAGCTCCATCAATTTAGCAGCCAAACCCAGACGTCGAAATTCTGGTGCAACAGAGAGAGCAGTAACATGTCCATGCCATTCTTCCCTAGCCACAGAGCCTTCGGCTTTGCCCATGACTGTGAACATACAGAGCGCATCAGCACAGCAGTGCCTGTGGAGTAATGCACTGCTCGCAGCCAGATGACTTCACAAGAGGAATATGCCATGGATAAACAAATGTTACAATGGTCACAGTAAAGGCTCAAACAGGGGTTATCACTCTATGATTTGGTGGCCACTAAAAGTGTCATTTTGCTCAAATATTACAACAGTTTCTTGACTAGCGTAAAAAAAACACCGAACAAGTTTGCAGATTTTTGCTTGAGGTGGCTTCTAATGCAAATTTTAAGCAATTCTCATGAGTCTTTCCCTGAACCAAAATTTAAGATCTGACTAAAATAATGGAGGAGCAGAGGGCTAGAAGCTCAAAACTACCATTCCAGCAACTATTGGGGACTTTTGGAGATTATGGGGGAATAGAGCTTGGGAAGCTTCACCAATCTGGAAACAGAAAGCTAGGGCCCTGCAAACACGACGCGTCGAAGGGGAAAAAAAAAAAGAAGTGGAGGTGGGGATGGTGTTTTGGGGAGCTTCCTTCTAGTTTCTCTCCTTTCCACACTGGGCCGATCCAATGTGAGTTTATTAATGAACATTCACACATCCACACTGTGCTTTTACAGGTATCACAGTCACTGCTAATAAGCAACTAGTGTGGTGGGTACAGAGAAATGTTCTATATAGCACACATACTTGCAGCTTTAGTATGTCAAATATTTTATTTCTCGGGTCCCTGCAAAAACCATTACTCTGCCCCACCCCACCTCCTGGCAGTTCTCTTTGGCATGATTTCTGAAAAACACAAATATTACACAGCAAATCAGCAAATGACATCCAGGCCCAAAGCTTTCCCTTACAGGGCAATGCAAAACGCAAACCCAGCACTTTTACTGACTCTGTGTAGGGAGCGTAGGGGCTTAATTCCAGATTACAGAAACACCCATTCACCAAATACGGGTGGATGTTACCACAGCTGCGCTAGGAACATCAAACTGGAAGCTACTGCCGTGAGTCCTGCATAATACCCTAAGACATTTAAGAAACGGGAAGATGCAACGCAACGTTCCTCTTCCATGTTGGATATTTGGTAAACGCGAAGAGTAAGAAAAGCTCCCGCGTCACAATCCCCGAAATAGGCAACGAAGGGAGACGTTACCGCCGGAACACCCGGCACTCACTGTAACCCATCAGCTCCCCGCCGGGCGCCTCGGCGACGATGAAATACTCGGGCCAGTGGGCGAGGTACTGCAAGTAGAACGGAATCCCGTACTGGGCTCTCGGTTAAGGAGCAACTGCGGCCGCCACGGCTGCGCCGCCCGCGCCCGGCCCCGCACCCCTGCCCCGGCGGGAAGGATACGGTCTCGGTCAGCGGGTCCAGGTTGCTGTGGGGGAAGAGAGAGCGGCGCTCACCACGGGGTCGGCCCGCTCGGCCGGCGGGGCGCCCCGAGGACCCCGCGGGGTGGGGAAGCGCGCAGGGGCTCGGGGGCAGGGAGAGGGGACAGCCGGCGCTCACATGTTGTTGAATCGGAAGAGATCGTCGCACGTGAAGGCACGGAGCGTTGTCATGATGATGCTGATCACGACGATGACGGCGAGGGTGACGGTGATGACGCTGCCCCGGAAGCGCTCCCGCGCCCAAGGGCCACTGTCGCCACGGAAAGCCGGGAGACGGGGCACCCCCACCCCCTACACAGCCCTGCCCCGCCCCGTAGAACTAGCCCGGCCCCATCTCGCCCTAGTCCTGTCCCGCCCCGCAGAACCGCCCCTGGCCCGGCCCCGCCCCGCCCCCGCCTCGCAGACCCACCCCGGCGTGGCCCCCGCCTGAGAGGTGCCGCAGCGGGCCGTGCCGAGCCGGGGGCGGCGCGGGATCCCTGACCGAGAGCAGCGGGCGGGCGGCTGGCAAGGCTGAGCCGGCCCGTAGTGGCGCGGGGCGCGGTGGGGCGGGGCCCAGCGGGGCCGCAGTACCAGGAGCGGTCTGAGCTCGTGCAGCTCCACCCCGAGCGCACACACGCACTACACGTAACGCGACATGACCGTAATACGCAAGACTACCACACGCAGGAAAAACAACTCTGCATCTGGAAAGACTCCGCCGGACGAGGCCGGACACAGGCTGGAACTGCCATGCCCAGCACATGCTCCTCTCAAGAGGAAAGAATTCCCCGCCTGCTCTCAGCACCAAAACATGACTGATCCTGAACACCCCTCACCACTACACTGACTTAAGCAGCTCGCCCGTTCCACTCTGCAGTCTCTCCACCCCACCCCCTCAGATCACTGGCCCTTCAACTCCGCTTTCACAGGGCTGCGTGTCAGAATCCATCCTCAAGAAGGACCTCATCAATTTAACTGGGATGCTGCTGCAATCAGCAGGCAGGTCCCTCTTCATCATTTGCAAAAACACGGAGCTGGAGGTCATGCCAGCCAACATTGACCTCTTCCACAGAAATACTGTCCTCAGTAGTGCACAATACTCCACTCACTTGTTCTACAGCATCTCTCCTGTGGCACCCAGAAAAACAAAGAGACAAGATGTCTGCTATGCCCATAAGCATTCACCTACTCCACACGGCCCGCTGTGCCACTCCTCTCACCTCCATCAGTGTAATTCAAATGCTCAGCTATTTCTGAACAAAGTTACCTCTGCAAGGGACCCAGATCACTCTCCAGTTATTCTGAAGAAAGGTTTGCTCCAAAGTTTGAGGCTATACTGTGGGTTTGATTTTTGTCTTCAAAAATTCTGCATGAGATACAGTGCATGGAGTTTGGGTACATGTTTTGGGAAAATGAAGGATGTCTTCCTTGACCTGGAATTTGGAGTCAGGAGATGCTGGCAAGGCTACGCCAGACAGAGCGTGGCAATTGGAGATCCATCAGAGTTCTGATAATTTAAGGGTCAACATTTTGGTAGGAAGAAGTTGATTCAAGGTCTGTAGTTACGGTGCAACAGTGATGTGGGATTTCAGAGCTGCTGGAAGCAGGAAGAGACTATGCTTTTCAGGATGGTGGTGGAGGTGTGAGGGGGGATATGAAACTTGGGAAAAGGAACAGACCATTTTAAGGCTGATTCTTGGTCCTCTGCAGTGTTAGCGAATGTATAGCTTCATAGCTATACAGTGTATAGCTCTCCCACTTGAGGCATTCTTTTCCTGCAGAACTACAAGAAGGATATGATGACACACCCTTAAGAGGAGAAAAAGCTCAACCATTCCCTTGACTGCTGTGACTAAGACACTCTCTCCAGTCACCCTGGACTTTGGGCTGTTTTGCTGTACTCAAGATAAAGCCTTTACTTCTGAGGTGCTCAAAGGCACTCCTGTTACTGTGACTGAAGTTGGTTCAAAAGCTGGTCATGGCTACAGCGGTCTTACTCTTATCAAATTAATTCCCAGTATTGTAGCCTAAACCAGTATTTCCTATTCAGTGAGTTTAGGTTTTTATTTTAAATGACTGACTACACATCAATATATAGTTCTGCTAGTATGAAAACTGTGCAGGCCAAATCTTGGGTGGCTATCTCTGCTGAGTGAAGAACAGGTAAAACAACTTTAGGCCTTACTTAAGCATAAGTACAGAGATTATCAAAGACTTTCTCCCCTTCACAATTACCTTTTACTGTATATTACAAGTGGAATACCATTCAGTCTCAGCTACGATGTGTGGAATGTAAATTAAAAGGCAATTTTAGCACTCCTATGAAGACAAAGAGGATTTCACCCTTCAGAGAACAAGTATTTTCCACAGCTATTTTTATTTTCAATTACACCATAATCAAGCGTTGACAATTAGTGTCTCAAAAGCTACAAAAGCAGGATTTCAACCCAGCAAGAAATTTAGAATCAACTTTAAATTCAATTACAAGTCACTGTCCTACAGGGACCTTCTCTAGAATGTTTAATGTTAGCAAGTTTCACTATACATACTCAAGGTAGGCTGTATTTCAAGTATCAGTGGAATTTTGGCTACGGGACTCACCAATAAATGAAGACATTCACATATTTAGAAGAATTGTAATTGTGGTTTTACTGGTATCAATTACTGTGAGAAGAAGCAGCTGTTTCTCAATATAGAAAAGTGATGGCAAACGTGAACAGGAAGAATTAAATACTTAAGTGTGTGGTATTTAAGTGCATGGCTTAGGTAAAATTTTGTTGGTTGTTGTTTTTTTGGTTTTTTTAATTTTTTTTTTTTACTATTCTTTTAAAGTGCTTTGCATGATCTACCATCAAAAGAGGCCTGTGTAAAGACCAGTACTGGCATGGCTGATACTACACGAAAAGTTAAGCATTCACACAGTCAAGCTTTAATTTGAATATTATATTAAAAAAAAAAAAAAAAAGCACCAAGGCCCACACATTTAGATACAGATTAGAAATGTTTCTAGGTATCTTAGAATACAACCAAAGAACAAGTTACACTCAGGTCAGGAGAACCAGCCTGTTCTGATACAATTTATAAACTGACAAAGTCCACAGCAAAGCAATTGCTTGACTTCCATAATGTAAACACATCTGAAAGAAGAATATGCTGACAGTTTCACAGATGAGATTATAAATCAGTAAAACCAAAGCAACTGGTCATGTAAACCTTTTGTCTCTACAAGGCTTAGCTTACAAGCTCAGGCTGTACATTTATTCTACGAAGGACATCTTCTGGCATACAAAAGACAGGATTGACGGCCTTAATTTGTTCTTCTCCTAGTAAAGATAGTCCAGCAATTCCAAATAAGGTGTGAAATGGATCCACCTGGGAGAAAAAAGAAAGCTTGTGTCTGTTTCCAAAAGTTAATCCGTTTTTCACTTGTATGGAATGAAACTTTTGTTTGCCAGCAGGAGAACTGAAAATCTCCATGGCTGGGGAAGACAATACAACTGAACAAACTTTCATTTGTGCTAA
Source organism: Aphelocoma coerulescens (assembly GCF_041296385.1). Classification (NCBI taxonomy): domain Eukaryota; kingdom Metazoa; phylum Chordata; class Aves; order Passeriformes; family Corvidae; genus Aphelocoma; species Aphelocoma coerulescens. The sequence goes on along the minus strand of NC_091022.1, from coordinate 33,261,197 downwards.
CATGTGTTGACAGGCAAGACAATATCCATAGCAGGCTTTTACAATACTACGATTTACTCAGGAATGCTTATCAATTATCTGCTGCTAAGACGATTTTCAACTCTGAGTTAGACAGAAAGCACTCACATGTGTCTATTAGCATGTGATATCACAGAGTGGTAGAAGCGAAGATAATTAACACTTTAAAAGTAAACTGGATCATCTACAGGTACCACTTCCATAAATTCCCCATTTGTTCTTCAGAAACATCATAATGCTCTTTAATGTCTCCAAATACAGAGCTATGCTGTAAAACCTTGAGAGGGAAGCCACAACCTATTTTGCTAGAAAACCTCCCAGAACTATAAATAAAAACACCCCCCCAACCTCTACTGCTAAAACCACGTGACCACCACCTCCTCCCAAACAAACAGATGAAAAAACAACCCAAACACAAAATCCCCCAAAACAACAAGGTCTGTTAGGAATGAGTTTCTGCAGGAACAAAGCAAAAACCTGGGCATCGGCATTTCTACAGGAGTAGAAATTTCTACACTTCAGCAATTGAAGACAGGTAAAAATCATACAAAATGTCTGCTAATATAACACGGAAAAATTCTCCAAAAGGTGGTCTCATTAGATATAGAAAAAAGGCTCTGCAGAGCTGCTCTTTAAGAAGATACAAATATTTCAGTACTTAAAGCCAGAAAAACATTTAGACTTTAAGTGCTGGGCTTTTCTTGGAGAATGCTGAAAAGGGAAAACGTCTTCCTGTAAGTGCCTTAGAAATACAAAACTCTTCCTATCTTAAGAACACAAAAACACTTTCCAAATGACAGATAGGAGTTAACAGATTTCTCCCCCAACTGGGAATAAAGTAGTGGTTTACAAAAAAATAAAAAGTTACTTTATTTTTTAATGCATTTCTGGAGAAGGGAGCAGACACGGGCAGCCACAATAAAAACAGCTAATACCTCCCCAGACCGTTAACAAATAAGCCAAGTGTTCTATAGGAATTGCAATGAAGTCCCATAATACCTTTTATTTCATCTGTCCAGCACTCTTGAAAGATACGAACTTTATCTGCCATTTCACTGGGACAATCTCAATTACTTCCAGTTGAGATCAGAGAGAACAGACCAGCTAAACGGTAACTGCTCTCTCAACAAGCAAAAAATCCATACCACCAGCCTCTTGATGATGTTATCACAAAAGCTTCTTCCTCCCTCATCTAGAAAAATGCCAGCTAGAAGATTTATTCAGTGGCTGGAGTGGCAAAGAATGAAAATTAGTGTATAGGGATTCTTAATAAAAACGTATGATTTATTTAGAACAGACAAAAACACCAAGAGAGTTGAAGACTACTTCAACTCCACCAGACTTTAGCTTGCAGATCATGTCACAAAACAAAATAATAAACCCAAAAAACCCACCACCAAAGGCAGTGTTTTTACACAGATCTTCCAAATGCTCTTGTGAGAAATGGTCTGTGTTGCATGTGTTACGGGAACCAAACCAGATTTTGTAAGGAATGGCAACTGACTTCACTGGGTGATACAAGTGCTTTGTACAGTATGTGCTCCTCAACTATGCCTTCAATGGCAGTTCTACCCTCTTCTTCCTTCAGAGTAAACTGCAGCCTCTGCAAAACCCACCTGAACCGTGAGTTGAGTTACACTCAAACAAAAGCTGAAATTTCCAGTTGAAATTTTCACATGTATTTTATTTAGAAAAAATATTACTTACCATATCTCCTGGTCTGTCAGCAAATCCTCCAGTCTCCTCATCCTGGCAAGCCAAAATAAAGCAGCGCAGTTTCTCTCTGTCAATCCACTGTATTCTACCAATCATCTTCAAAGAAGCTAGCACCCACCACGAATAACATACGTCAGGTAACTGGCAAGCAGAGAGGCAGATTAATATTTGATTTTGTTTTAAATCTAACATTGCAAATTTTACTGGTAATTCTGCACATTACCAGGTGTGCTGTCATAATACTGTTGCAGAGACACAACATTTAAGAATGTCTCTGGAGTAACAGGAATGTGATTTTTAAAGACTTCACCTTCTGTGAGAGAGGCTGAAAAACCACAGCACTTTTTTCAGGAGGAAATAAAAAGAAGTTCGTATCAACTATTTGTATTTTTGGGGGGAGGGGGGCAGCAGTGGAATCTGTTAGTTGTGACTAGCCATTTGCCACAGATTATTCTAGGTTACACAGCTTCCTAGTGTGATGTGGAACACTATGACACTCGGGATTTATATCCAGTAAAACAGTAATTTTTATACAAATCCTATAGAAAAGATCATTCCCGAAGTCAGAAAATATTAAAGACCCAGTTTAACAGGATGATGGTTCAAGCGGTCACCAAGACATCCTTCAGTATGTGTAATTTGCTATACTGAGGACTCAAACGAAGCATAGCTAAGGACTGCGTGACAATGTTAGTATCAAAATAAAGAATCAAGATGAAGGACTGACTTCTTTGAAAAGGTTACTAAGTACTTTACAGAAGTCCTGACATTTTGCAGAAGAAGTTCAGCTTTAGAAAAAACAATCGCTACTAAGGTTTGAACAAAGAAAAGCAGCCACACAATACCTTCTCTGGTCGTCCATTGAGACCTCCAGAAGGTAACTGACGTTCACAAAGCCACCAACCCAGCAAGTCAACATTTACTTGATGCAGCTGGTCTGTTATAGCCAGAAATCCTGTGCAACAATAGATCTAAAATTACAGACATTAATTTTTTGTGTATTTAAAAACTAAGTATAGTTTAGCAGACTAAAAGCAGGAAGATCTCAAAGCAGCAATACGGTCATGTAAACAATGCAAAATAAGCGCACACACATATCAACTTTTAGTTTCAATGACTTTTCCTTCAGAAAAGTATGTTATTGTTGCAGTCGCTTTTGTACAAAGGTACCAGTAACACAATTTATTTACATAGCAGTAGTATTTTACTAATATAAGACACTAATAAAAGGTGTGGAAAGTGATCCTAGGAGATCTGACAGAGCCATGTAATTTTATTTTAAAAACACAGATTCTCAAGCCACAGTAGTCAAACTGACTGCTGCAGGCCTTTATCAAAATTCTGCGTTCAGTCTATGGTTTGTTCCTGTACCTGCCTTTTACCCTAATGCTTGCAGAGAGTAAACTAAAGACCAAATGAATTCCCCAGCAGAAACAGGCTAACCCAGATCATTAACTGTCTTGGCAATTCCACATATATTCAGTCATGTCACGCTTACTTTCAAAGTGCCATATAATACATCTGCATTGATTAATCCCCTTTTAATAATTAATTTAAAAATTAATAGTTTTTTTCTGGGAGATAACATTTACAGTGCAAGAGCATACTTCGGTCACATTTCACATGGTCACTAAGAAAGCAGCAAAGCACAAAAAGCCAAGAATCATCGAATCACTAAAGTTGGAAAAGACCTCTAAAATCATCAAGTCCAACCTTTAACCTCATAGCACCTAATACTACTAAACTGTATCACAAAGTTCCACATCTACTCATTTTTTGAACACTTCCAGGGATGGAGACTCCACCACTTTCCTAGGGAGCCTGTTCCAATGCTTAACCACTCCTCAGTGAAGAAATTTTTCCCAATATCCAACCTGAATCTCCTGCAGCGCAACTTGAGGCCATTTTCCCTTGTCCTGTTACTAAGTGGGAGAAGAGGCCGACCCCCACGTTGCCACAGCCTCCTTTCAGGTAGTTGTACAACAGTGAAGTCTCTCCTGAACCTTCTTTTCTCAGGACTAAACACTCCAGTACCCTCAAGCTGCTCCTCACAGGCCTTATGTTCCAGACCCTTCCCCAGCTCTATTACTCTTCTTTAGACATGCTCCAGCACCATCGTGTTCTTTTTGAAGTGAAAGGCCCAAAACTGCCCTCAGGATTGGAAGTGCCTCAGCGATGGCCAGCACAGGGGATGGCAACTGCCCTGGTCTAGTGGCCACGCTGTGGCTGGTACAGCCGAGGTGCCACTGGCCTTCTTGCCCACCTGGGCACACCTGGGCTGATGTTCAGCTCCTGTCGACCAGCACTCCTAGGTCCTTTGCCGCTGGACAGCTTTCCAGCCACTGTTCCCCAAACCTGGAGCATTCCAGGGGGTTGTTGTGACACAAGCGCAGGCCCCAGCACTTGGCCTTGTTGAACATCACACAATTGGTGGTGGCCGATGGATCCAGCCTGTCCAGACTCCTCTGCAGAGCCTTCTGCCCTCACATGAATCAACACTCTCACACAAACTGGTCCTTCCTGTGAACTTACTGAGGATGCACTTGATTTCTTTGTCCAGACCACTGACGAGGGTATCAAACAGGACTGGCCCCAAAACTGAGCCCTGGAATATTCCACTCGTGACCCTTTGCCAATTGGATTTAACATCATTCCCCACTGCTCTCTGGGTCCGGCCACACAGCCCGTTTTTCACCCAACTGCACCTGTCCAAGCCATGGGCTGCAGCTTCTCTGGGAGAATACTGTGGGAAAGCGTGTCAAAGGCTTTACTCAGGTCTAGGTAGACATATCCACTGCCTTTCTCTCATCCACTAGGCAGGTTGCCCAGTCATAAAAGGAGATCAGGTTTGACAACATTCCCAGGAAACTACTGAACTTCCATGGAGGTGAAAGAGATAGCTTTTTAAGGAGTATGTGAATAAGCACAACAGAGCTAATCCTTACAGGAAACGCCAGCTGCAACCAGAGTGGGGTTCAGCTATTGAACCGACTTCCTTGAACACTAGAATATGATCCAGCCATTTAGACTATATGGGCAATGCTACTGTACATAAAACTATAAGATAAGTACATGTAACAGATTTAACTTTTTTTTCCTGATTTTAAACAAAGAAGGGGCAGGAAACCCAACACTTGTCAACAAAACGCCTCCAGTATTTTCATGGGATGAGGTGAATCGTGACTATGGCATTACTCACCATAATTATGCAAAATAAACAGGTAACTGCAACAGCATTCAAAGTTGATTTTTTTCACACATTCAGGCTAAGTGCAATAAACTCTTCCACGAAAAGAAATAAATATAGGAAAGGTAAATTTAAAATTAAAATTATTTAAATTATGTACATTTCCTGTTAAGATTGTCTTCCTCAGGAGATCCCTTAATTTGTTCTAATTATACTACTGCATTTTCTTCTCAAGTAGATTTTACTGAGCATTTTTCAGAATTCACTGTCACCAGTAACACTAGTAACTAGTGACTAGAGCTGATAAATATTCCCATTACTAAGTTAGGTATGTCATCTTAAAACTGACTTTCCTCAAAAAATTAAGTAATGCTTGACAGGATTCTTGGTTCATTTTTATTTGGGTTCATTGGCTGATAAATCTCAAACATGCTATACGATTGATCTTTATCTCTCATTATGATCTGTGTCAGAAACAGTGATAAATCTTGTCCACTGTCCCTTGATACCCATCTCAAATTCTCTAAAAATCCTCAGGCTAGCAATTTCAACATCACTATGCGAAGACTGAAATACAGTCTTCCAAAGTTATTCCATTATGATCTTTTTTTCTACCTAGACTAAACTCTCGAGTCTTGACCCGCCTTCTCAGATTAGGTTACTTATCTGTTCATTTATTTTAACTGAGACACTAGAATCAGGCATTTGGGAAACAAGAGGTACATCACCTGTCATCACTGATACGTGTTGTAAAGAAACATTTATAGGCAGCATGTGATGCTTGCTAATTGAAAATATTTCCTTACAAAGAGAAACTCACCTGTCCTGCATGTGATTCAGAACCGGGTCTACAACCAAATCCTCCATCAAAGTTCATACAGGACAAAACGAATTCTACTGCTTTTCCCACATCAATAGCATCCAGCTTTCCCTGCAAGTCAGAAAATAACTAATGCACTTGATATTCTACCAAACTCATCTTCTACAGAAACTTCAGCAGTATCAAAGAGCAGTACCAATCGATTCCCTACTTGTGCAAGTGATGGTTTAGGACTTACCAGAAGTGCAAGAGTTGCTGCAGCGCAGAAAGAGAACCTTGTATCTATTTCTCCTATAATGTAGGGGGTAAGGAATGACATAAAGATTATTTTTTCAACAAACATACACTTAAATCACTACTGAAAGTATGGAACAAAATGTGAAAATCCTAGGTTCTACACAGAAAAACAAAAATCAGCTAAAAAAAATCCCCCCATACAATTTAATTTTCCAACTTACCAATTATTCCCCCAGTAATTTAGAAAATGTACCTTACCATTCAAGTGATGTTTTAGTATGCATAAAAGTCAACAACTCATTTAGAGCTGGACACCTATATATCCAAATCAATTCAACTAGTGGTAATTTACAAAAAACTGTATAATTTTGGATTTTATCTGTAGTGCTCTACAGATCATTGCAGAGCAACGGAAATAATGCAAAAATAATCAGACAACTCTTACTCTCCCTTAAATCCAGGCAAAAGTAGAAGCCACTTCTTGTTTTACAGGAAAACTAATTAAAAGTTACAAGGTTTCTTTTGCATATTTGTACCTGGAAGAAAAACCAAAGCTCCTATGCCTGTAACAGAATGATTGCTTGTCAAGTCCAATATAACTCTTGTAGCACAAACTCCAAGCAATTAATACTTGAAGTCACAATTTTAAATTGAACTGAGCTGCAAACATTCATTCTTTTGGTCAAACTTACTCAAGACTTCTCAAGAAATTCACAAGCTGAAACACATAAACCAAAAATCTGCTGCTCTGTCCTACATCAGGTATCGCACTCCTTCAGCTGCACCTCTCAGAAATAATGCCAAGCCATTGTGCAATCAGTACACTTGTGACAATACTTCAACAAAAAGGATGCAGCAAACTATGAACCAATTTAACACATAGCATATAATCTACCTTTACAGTAGCATACATATACTGCTAAGATCTCAACTGCTGAATTTTACCCAGACAAGAACATGAGTGATATGCAATAGATTTTATTAAAATTTAGGTCTTCCATGGTGATAAATACTTTTAGAGTGACTAAATATTTACGCCACAGCTTAAAAACGCCATGTTTGTCATAAAGAATTTGTATGCAGAAACAGAATTAGTATTAACAGAAGTTCATGAGTACAAACCCAGTTTTTCTCGCTCCCACAGTGAAAAATCCTTTCACAGTTGACATGGGGATACGGATCATTACTGACTACCACCAAATACCAAGTATAAAATGTTCCTTATGAAACAGCGTATCTAGTGTATCAAAGTACTGTCAAGTTACAAATGCCCAAAAGTTTTCTTCTTTAAGAACTGGACACTTTATTCTAATACAAGAATGGAACTGAAGTTTAGAATATTTATGAAAGGAATGAAACATAATTCTGTCCTTCACAAACCCTTCTTTTTCATGACTCAGAAAATAAAAGTGTTCACATACAATACATATACAAAAAGACCATCCAAGGAAACTTAAGTTTACAGACTTACACAAGTCAACCTAGACACTACATTTAAAAGAACTAAAAATTACCCCATTCGTCTCCAGCAAATGATCCATCTTCTTTTTGCAAGCTCTGTATATATTCAACAATTTTATTTACATCAACTACATGGAGACTATCATATAAGATAAGAATCTGGGGGGAAAAAAATGACAAAGTAACAATTAAAAAGAAGCAAAATTTAATTTTTTTTTTTTTACCAAAAAAATAGTGGATTTATAAAAGATGTGATTTAATTCACTCTGAATACTATTTGGTATGGTTTATTAAAAAAACCCTTTTTTTCACTTTAGTAGTTAATCTCTGCACTGTAGATTACCTCTATCTAAAAACTTTAAGAAATTCTCAAAGGAAAATACAGACAATTCAAACTGAACTCTTTCATGCTTTGTTACTTTCCAATGTTGAGGTCTCCTTTCAAAAGCATAACCAGGTTTATTCGTTTTATCTTAGCAATATGTAGAACAAAGATTTGATTATGGTTAATATTGTAACGGGACAATGACATCTTAGAGGTACCAATTTTTTGTTTTGCACTGTGGCTACTTGGATATGTGTATGTTAAGCTGCTAGTTACTAATTCCACTTACAGTGCAAACTTGTCAACAATTATTAATTTCAAATTATTAGATTTTTATTTACATTCACTTTTTAAATATAACTAATAGAACCAAAATGCAACAATTTAAGAAAAAGTATGAACAATATGATTATACACCAAATATACAGTGAATATATTCTGGAAGAAAAAAATAAAGGTTATAGTAGGGAATACAATTTTCCAAACCAGCACTGATTTAAACCAGCAAACCTGTAGGACACAATGTCGTGTGAAAATAACAATACTGTTTCTGAGCCTCATCTGACTTCATGTTTTTACTTCTAACTTGCATAATAGGTAAAGAGTAATTAGGAATTTGTTATTTACAACAAAATGAAAAAAAAAATCCCAGTTGAAACTAAGCAATATTATAGTGACAATCCTGAAAAACACTGGACATTATGACTTTAAACCTCGTTAGCTGGAATCTTTCAATTGTTAGATAAAATTTAAGTCTTACGGAAAATTCCAAAAAAAGAATGTACAACTCCAACAGAAAATATATTATCACGGCATGCACCTTAAATACAAATCTGAACAAATTACTATTAACTGTGATCACAAGAACATATGACCAGATCCTTTAAACATCCTGGATATGTGGATAGGACTAAACCGAGTTTGTTCACTAACACCATGCATACTCAGTACGATATGCTGGTTAAGTTTACCACAAAAATTTTACATCAGCATTTGCGAACACTTTCTCAGTTTGCACAACTAGAGCTCAATTCAGTTAACATGAAAACATCTCCTGGTAATATCAAGTATATATTTAAGAACTAACATCTCTAATACGTTAAGTAACAACCTCAAATTGTACCCCCTTATACTGAATTAGAATTTGTGAAAGGAGTTGGATTGGACAGTTTGGAAAAGTTCAGACATCACAGCCTAAAGAAACTTTAGTTTCCTGGTTCTCAAGAGTGTTCAGAGTAATTCCAGTGCTAAAGTGGTAATAAAAATCAACCTTAGAGCATTCTGTCCTACCTAAGGGGTTCAAACCCAGTACCTTAAATCTAGCATCGTTTCTGCCTAGAAAACTATGCCGTATTATTTATTTGTAATGCCATTAAAATACTTCATCCACAAGATTGAATGAGAGAGGCGCGCTGCAAGCAATCAAGCAAATTGTTTGGAAGTGTTTGAGCCTTTTCGGTACTTTTTCACACAACGGTTTGCACGAGCAGAACAAACCAAAACAAAAACCAGAACAAAACAAGGGCACAAGCAATAGTGAGAAAATAAGTCTATAGTGGAGATTAGTTGCACTGAAAAAATAAGATTGAGAGTTACTTCTTATCAGGGGGAGTGTATGCACCAAATAAATAAATAAAATGCTCAACAGACTAGTATCGTTTTAAAATTATACTCCCTAAAAACCCAGATAAAAATAAAATCAAAATTTTGCTCTTATTCTGGTCATATGTATCTTTCACCTCAATGTACACTAAGAAGAATTTTAAAAATCAAAAATTATCTATAAAATGTTCCAGAAAAACCTGTAGCGAAGGAATATTTCACGGTAACTTACAAAATTGCTAACAGAATGCAGTAGCCATTGACTGACCATTAAAAGTAAAACATTCCCAAATACGACAACTTTTAGAAAGTGATACAGATAAATCCTAAAGTTTTGTCCATTCGATTTTTTTAATAAGATAATGAAATAATTTTTGCCACGGGCTTCCAACAGTAACTGGTTCATAAATCTGCAATCATCAAAATCTTACTCAAAACCACTTTTTTCTAAAATTACCCTACTACACTTACCTGGACAGCACTGAGGGTATACAGAAGATGAGGATCATGGCCTATGCTGGCACTTATTCCACCACATTCATGTTGACACGATTTAATGAATGACAGAATTTCTTCTTTGTTCATTCGGTGCAGTTGCCCCATGAGATCCATTGCTGTCAGCCCCCAGTACACACCACTCATCCTCAAATACTCCGACATACAGTATTCCTAAACAGTGTATTATTTTAGCTCTTCATCAGATAAGCACACCATCAATACAGAACAATAAAAATACATTAGTTAACTTTCACAGTTTCTAGGTAGTCAACCATCTTCCATCCATTTAGCAACTATGCATCAGCCACTCACAGATATTCTGTACATCGCGCACATGTGTATATACACACATATATACAGGAAAATGCACACATATATACCTACACACACCACCCTCCCTTCCTGTATTTTTCTACTTCAAAGCATCAAGCTCATCAAATTAGGCACAAACAAGTAGTTGGGCGCCAATTCACTTCAGAACACTTATTATCTTGGCATTCAAAGAACCCCTCAAACTGCCACCCCAACTAGTTCCAAAAAATAACAAGTCTATTATTTCCAAGTGCCGAAACTCTCACAATCTGAAGTTGCACCAGGAAGTAAAATTTTAGATTGAATTCTCTTACATTGATTACATCACCTACACTACATAAATGTTATTTTTTTTTATATGAAGTACAATCAAAAGCAACAGTGCTTGGCATGCTTTTGTGAACAATAAAGATAACCGCAACTTTTCTTCACATAAGCACTTATTGACAATTTTCACCTACTGGAAGCAGAATCCCATTGTTGTGGACTACATCCAATCACGACTATAAAATTGATATTAGCTGTCCCATCAAAAGAATAACATGCAAATGCAACTCTACTTGTGCATTCTAGTGGATGAAGAAGCTAGTAGCTTTTTTCTCAGGTCTCAGAGTAATTATAGAGCCAAAATGATAATCTTCAAATTTATACTCAGATAATACATGCCAAAACTCATCACAGACCTAGAGAAATTAACAAATACATCTTTATTTTATACTTTGGATTGCGGGGTAAAAAACAATTAGCTTGTCAACATTAATCTAATCCTTAACTCTGAGCCAATAAATAAAAGCTATTATTACTGTCTGTAACAAACTGATACCTACATAATCATCTTTCTTTGTTCCATATGAAGCTATATAGTCCGCATGTTTTTCTGAAAGTAATGTGCTTGGGGCATCGGGTTTTATTATAACATCCTTTTGCGGTGTCCCCTGTAAAAAGCACCAACAAGTCAGTTGCAATGTCAGGACAAAACGCTTTAGCAACTTGGCATAATTTAGTCAACACCAGTGACCGTGACTCTGGGAAAAAACATCTCTCCAAGTCTTCTGAGCCTACGTCAGGTTGCGTATCTCACGCCATCACTGTTCAGCCTGGCTAAACCTTTCCCCGGGAAAGGCTGCGAACCAAACCTTGCAATAAATCTAAGAAAGAACCCCAACTCGCCAGGAATAACCTGAAGCGCCGGACGCAGGAGCCCTTTCCCGGGCCCGGCCCTGCCGCCCAATGCCCCCCCGGCCCCGCGAGGCCCGGACCAGCCCGCGCGCTCCCGGGGCCGCTGCGCAGCTGAGAGGCGAGTGCCACCCCCGTCCGCCCGAGCGGACCCAGCGCGACTCGCGTTCCCCCAAGGCCGATACAGCCGCGCGCTAGAAAACAACGCCTTCCGGCAGGCGAGAGAGCCGCAACACGCCGCGAACCCCGATACCCACCATGTTCTCTGCACGCACAGGAAGAGGCAAAGCGGAAGGCAGCGGCCGGCGCGGCCTCGCTGTCCCCGCCCCGGACCCGCTCGGGCCCCGCCTGCCGGCGGCTGCGCAGAACCGAACGGCGCTGCTCGCCGCGCGTCCGCGGCCCTACGCTGTGCCCTTCAGGAGGCCGGTAGCGGCAGTGGCGTTCTGACTTGCTGCAGCTAAAGTCTATTCTGAAACAGATAGTAAATTTAAAGTACACTAACTACAGCTGTGCACTTTCTTGCATCACAGCAAACAGGACAGCATTCAGAAATAACTTCGGTTTCCTTCCTCAGCTCTACGGAAAAGCAAATCCAAGAATTTAGTCACAGGTAAAACGGGTAAAGATAACTGTCCCTTTGCTCAAAACTGTCTCTTTTGCTTCCTAATTAAAACTGTCTTGGGTGATTATGCTCATGATTACCAACTCTTGATGCTGGCACATGTTCCCCTTGAACTACACCAGGCAGGAACATCAAACAAGAAGTATTATGTGTAATGCTGGGTCGCATAGGACAGTCAAAAATAAGATCTATTTCTTACATACGTCAAATACTAACAAAGATGTTGCATTATGGGTCTTCCTGGAGGTAAGTCAGTAATTTATAGGGATTAAACACTTTCTTTAAAGAACTAACTTCCCAGGTACCCTACCCAAGAAGTAAGGATGGCTGAACTTATACCTGATGCTAGTACCATCCAGCACTAAATTCAGATGAGACATAAAAGAGACCAGACAGAGGCAAGGATATTTTGGAGGGAAATTGGAAATGAATTAATAGAATTATTGAGGTTTGAAGATATCTCTTGAAATCATAGACCACAACCCATCTACACCAAGTAGGCTTAGCTAGAGCAGGTTGTTCAAGACCACTACCAGTTGAGTTTTGAGTGTCAGATGGAGGCTCCACCACCACTGCCAGCACGTGACATCCCTCGCAATAATAAAAATAAAATTTCTTGTGTTCCAGTGGAATGTTATGTATTTTAATTTGTCCACGTTGCCTCTTGTCCTGTCAGTGGGTACTATGGAGGCTGGCTCCCTCTTCATTGCATCCCATCAGGTATTTATGCACATAGATAAAATTATCCCTGAGCTTTCTCTTGTCCAGGCTAAAAAGTCAGCCTCTTCTCACATGAGAGATGCTTCAGGCCCTGAATATTTTTGTTCAAATGCCTGGGGCAAGAGCATAGAGAAACTGAAATATGGCTATTAACATACTTCAGAATTTGTATTTTGGGTTACTTGTCCGGTGTAAGTGATTTGACAAGCAAAATGAATACAAACCACAACCACACTTCTCTCAAAAATATTTTATTAGAATGTAGCACTGACTGTCAGAAATGACATTCAGATTATCTTATTTTATAGTGAGAACAGAATCAGTGCTTAATAATGAACAGAATAAAAATATTTTGAAGGATTTTTTTTTCTTCATCTCTTTTTAATTCTATTGAGAAACACACTAAAATCTTTTTCCATAAGAACACAGAACACTACAGCAGCGCCAGATGCACTTTATACATTTCTTTAAGCCTTAAATTTGCCAACATGTTCGCGAGCTATGATCATCCTTTGAATCTGAGCAGTTCCCTCATAAATCTGAAAAGAAGAATTGCAATAATGTTACTGGGTGATTTTTTAAAAGTTTTAACAGGTATACATTTGTAAACCTCAATGACACTAGTCCACTGTGGATTAGGATGTGCAGGAAGACAGAGAAAACAGAGAAAATTCCAGTGTGACAGAGTAGTTACAGTGGGCTAAATGAAATGTAACTCATACAAGATACTGAGAAAGTCTTGTTCTCTCAGGTGCTCTTACCTAAAGTCAGTAGGGCTCTCATGAAAATAGACAGGTGATAACATTCCTCTTATTTCAGGAAGAAAATACATAATTTTAGATTTTACAAAGTAGGATCTGAAATCATGGGTAGATGGGAAAACATTACTTGTCCTTAAGTGTTGTATTTTCTTTGACTAGCCTTTCAGGGTCATACCATATGTTATCTTTGATCCGTTTATTTCCATTGCTTCTTGTTAACTAGTACTGTCTCCTATACAGTTTTGCTTATGGTTTTCTTTACTCTTGCATTTTCTTCTTCTTGCATCATCACTCTGTTCTGTTTGTTTGCTGGCAGCAAAGTCAAAAATAGAAAAAAAAGCACCTATGAAGTTCTAATGCCAGAGGAGGCTGTATGCTCCATAGTCACGCTGCAATGTAATGCAAGGACTGAGGCAACATAGTTTAGAGGTTTTAATGTTTCAGCTCCCAATTCTGCCAGAACTTGGTTTGGCAAATTGCTGAAAATCATGCAAATTCACTTATAGGAATAATCTTTCCAGGAACCTTAAAGATCATTTTAAAAATAAGGATGCTATAACCCGTGTTCACATTAGTGTTCTGGTTCAGAACAAGCTGTTGACTGCCAAGGTGAATTCTCTGCTGCTGCTTACCCCCATGTTGATCCAGTCCACAGAGCAGACTGTGTTTTGTGAATACTAGGTGCCTTCTGAAACCAATTCAAATGGAAGTTCTGTTTTCTCCCTGTACTAAACACTCACCAAACCCTAGGAAAGCCATAATGGTCCAAGCCTACAACTGGACCCTAACAACTGCATGCCTATCAGGGACATACATTCCAAGGGACCAAACAGGCTTGCTATGAATTCAGCCTGCTCAAACTGCTTAGTGTGTGGCTGTCGGGGTCTTGGCAGCCATTCCTGCAATCTACCAAACTGCTCCTATTGCACTAAATTTGCACTTGCTGATGAAGACAGGCAGGAAATTCAAGTGTAAAGACTTGAATCACAACTCACAATCCTCTTAAGTAATTATAGGAAAGGTTTTGGTTTATAAGCTGATGGAAATAGTTTCAAAATTCCTCGACTATTAAAGAAAGGAAGTTTTCCAAATTTAAGAGTTTCCAAACCTAAGAATTTCTACCAAAGCAGCCTAGATTGTAGCCAGACAATACTAGGGCAGAGTAGGGACATGTAAACATGTTAGCAGTAAACACAATAAAAGGATCATGTAATACCAAAAAGGATCAAACATATGAAAGCCAAGTTGAAAAATCAAGTTTTTGTGCATGCAACATATGGCCAAAAGTATATACCATCTGGAATTGAGCAGTAATACAGCAAAGCATAATGAAGTGCAAGATATAATCAAGAGACATGGACAAAATAATTGCAAGACAAAAGCCTTTCCTGAATTCTTTTGGGGATGAAGTGGAACTGACAGTCATCAAAAATTTAATACTAAATCAGATTAATTACAAAAACAAGCCTACTTAGCCATGCATTTGGATCACTGTGATGAAAAAACTAAGTAATAATGGGATTCTGTAAAATCAGTCTCAATCAATCTGAGTTTCAACCCTCGCACCATCATTCTCTAAATAGCATGCAACCTGACAGGAAAAAAATCCCAATCATAAAGTTCAATTAATCATTCATTTCTTCACTCACAGAAGTGAAGTTAGTTATAGGGACCTTTAGATTCCAGCATAGCAGTTGTCTTTCCTTAAACTGAGAAAAATAAATTCTTGGCTAGTGGCAATAATAGTTTTCATTTTGAAGTCAGCTGTAAGGCAAATATTAACTTCCTAGAATCTTGAGAATGACAGCTGTTATAGCTAACAATCATTATAGGTCACAGTCTATGTGCATTTCTTGATATCATCTATTTTGTTATGTTTTATCTAGTCACTATTTATGTTAGATAATGTCAGTAAAGATTACGCCTTTTGCTGAATGCAATTAAAATATTCTTGCTGAATGAAGAACTGTAGCATAGTATATGCTAATATACTAATTACAAGATGTCATGGAATAATTTCTTGACAGTAACACTGCAGTAAAAAACCTGGGGTAAAAAACATGTGAGATAATCATTTTACATGTCATGGTGTCAGCTAGGATAGGGTTAATTTTTTTCCTAGTAGCTGGTACAGTGCTGTGTTTTGGTTTTAGTGTGAGAATAGTGTTGGTAACACATTCACATTTCAGTTCTTGCTCTGTAGTGCTTACTCTAAATCCAGGACTTTTTAGTTTCCTGTGATCTGCCAGCAAGGAGGTGTACAAAAAGCTGGGAGGAAGCATGGCCAGGAGTGCTGACCTGGAATGGGTATACCCCTGGAAAGGGGTATTTCATGCCATAGAGAGTCATACCCAGTATATAAACTTAGGGGGAGTTACCAGGAAGGTGCTGATTGCTGCGGGTGGATAGGGTGGGCATTTGTCACTGGGTGGTGAACAACTTGATTGTGCATCACGTGTTCTTCTTGGGTTTTATTCCTATCTGTCTCTCCCTTTTATTATTATCATTTACTTTATTTCTGTTATTAAACTGTTCTTATTCTTAACGCATGAGATCTACCTTTTTTTTTTTTTCCAATTCTCTCCACCACCCCTCCAAAGCAGGGAGGGGAAGGGAGTGAGCAGCTGTGTGGCTACTTAGTTGCCAGAGCAGTTAAACTACACCACCATGACACCCAATACTGATGATACCTCAACCACAGCATTCTACACAGTTTATGATACCAAAGTTTCAAACAGAAAGTTTAAAGTAACAGATGATGTTACTGGAAACAGAAAGGAAAAATAAAACCAAAAATCCCAACCGAACAAAAAACACCTTTTCCCTCATAAGTCGCTGGGGTAAGAAACTGCTTTACTGTTCAGGCTAAGACAGCTAAACTATAAGCAGACATCAATCCAGAGTACAGACAGATGGTCAGAAGATTTGCATCTCTGAAGGTTTTCAAGAATAGTATGATACGTAAACCACCTCTACTTACAGAATACCAAAGCAAGCGTTGGTATTTTGATCAGGATTTTTTTCCTAAGAGTTCAAAAACTTCAGAATTGAGAATCCAAGAATTGCAAAGAGTTACATTAGAGGGGAAAAAGAAAGAAAGAAAAAATATAATTTATTTCTTTTATGTGGGTTGAGTTTTCATCAAGTGCAATGACTTTTGTATGGAAGTAATTTGAAATGATTTGAAATAATTTCCTCATTTGAATGACTCTTTAAATTGAAAGATTACTGCTTTCATTCTAAAATTATTTTTTGTAATAGGTGTACATCATGATTTGAAGTAAGTAGCCATTAGTTTATTCTATATAAAATCTATGCATTATCACATTCTGTTTTACTTACCTGGTAGATTTTAGCATCTCTCATTAGTTTTTCTACAGGATATTCAGTATTAAATCCATTTCCTCCAAAAATCTGCACTGCATCTGCAGCTACTTGGTTTGCAATGTCACCAGCAAATGCCTTCGCAATGGAAGCATAGTAGGTATTCCTACGACCGGCGTCAACTTCCCATGCAGCTCTCTGGTAAGCCATCCTAGCGAGTTCAACTTTCATTGCCATTTCAGCAAGCAAGAAAGACACTGCTTGGTGCTATGATTAAATAAACTAGGTTAATATTGCCTGCTTAAAATTCTATGACATCCAAGAAAGACATCATCTCCTAAACAGTGATTTTTTTCAAGAAACTCAGTAAGTTGTACAAGAGACGTTCTACAGAATACGCCTCAGGCTCTCATAGATGTATGTTGAATTATACTCTTTAAGTTTTTGATTTTCAAGTCCATTTAGCCGTAGGGATTAAATAGTGATTATGAAGTTGGTCTTTCCTATTTATGAGATTGGTATTTACCTTGCAGTTTATCCGTATTTCTTCAAAACTGGTAAGCAGCATGATTGGCAATGTATTCTATTAGTGTTAATACTGTATGTCTTGTTTCACATACTTCAGATGTTTTCCTCTTTCCTGAAAACCCCTCTTTATTAGCACTGAAGAACTTAAGTATGCCCTTCTGGTACGTAAGTTTTGAGGTTCTGGGCAAAGTTTTCTTTCTGCTTTTACTACCATTATTGATAAATTATAAAAAACTCCTGAAGTTATCACATAGCTAAGTTTACTTATGTCGCAACCTATATACTTGGAAACCCCAAAATGGCAGAGGTATAATACAAAAATTAAGGAAATATAAATATCAAGGAATAACCTTGAAAAATCAGTAGCAGTACATCCGGTGTGAAAACGTAAGCTTTTATTATAGTCTATCTGCCCCCACACTTACTTCAACAATTGGTTTCCCAAAGGTTTTTCTCTCCAAAGCGTATCTAGTAGCTTCATCAAGAGCTCTTTTTGCTAATCCAACAGCACCAGCTGCTACCTGAATTGAATACATGCCAGAATAAAAAATCAGAAGTTCCTGCTGTGTTTTATAACCAAGTGTTTTCTGATACTTACGGGTGGTCTGGTCTTATCAAAAGCTCCCATTGCAATTTTAAAGCCAGCTCCTTCAGCTATCAATACATTTTCTTTTGGGACTCTTACATCTTCAAAGACGATGCCTCTTGTATCTGAGCAGCGTTGACCCATATTCATTTCCTGAAGTGGGAAATTTACAGATGTGCTACTAAATTGGATTATTCAAAGGTACAGTATGTTTTCATTCTTTTGTTGACTCAAAGCATATAGTTTTTCTTCCCCACAACACTTAATCTAAAAATTACCACATACAAGACAAATACTAGTTTTGTACTTGCAGACCAGCATGGCCTTAATTTGTCTGAGCTGGGCAGTTTACTTTCTCCTTATATGAAATTAGTTCTGTCACTGTAATCAGTCTTCTTGTGTTCCTCTAGTTCCACTGTCTTTGAGATGCAAGTGGAAAAAAAAAAGAATCTAATATGCAGGAAGTACAGGTACACTACAAGTAAATAAATAAATGAGCTTTCCAAGTTTTCAGATTTCTTGCCTACTGTTCAACATTCAGTTTTACCTTCTATTAAAAATAGTACCTTTTTTTTTTTGAAAAGCGAGAACTAGCATTAGTATTTCTAAGGCCTCTTCTTTGACCAGCAGTAGCTAAAATTAGAACTCACTATGTGTGTCTTTACTGCCAAAATTGTCCAACTTGCTTCTTATTCTTTCAAGGCATACTACTTCTCATTTACTGGCACCTGCCAATACAGTAGTTCTCAAAGACTCTTTTGCAGCTGTTCAAAGTAGTCATCTTACTTTAGACCATTCTGAATAATTCCTTTTCTGAATTAACAGCTTTAAAATTATGTTTTATGAATAGTTCCTCTATGCTTGAAAATGAAAAGATGGTTGTACATAAGCATATGAAAATTTTCAGTTGCATAACCGTTTCTTTTCTTTAGTGGTACATTTGTTTTATTATTGGTTTAAACTGAACAATAATTCCTGGCTTGTCAAACAAGAAATACAGTCTATACCTTTCTTCCAATTTGGATCCCCGGGCTATCTGCTTCCACAATGAATCCAGTAAAGGCTTTGCTTGCAGGAGCTTTTGGATCTGGATTGGTACGTGCTAGCAAAAAGTACCTAGTGTAAAACAAAGAAGATGGATGCAGTTTATCCTCACAATTAACAGGATATATTTATCTAGCACTTTAAACATTTTTATGTTCATTTCTACCATATAATAAATTCTGTCTGTAAGTTAACAGCCCTTCTTTCTTGCCCATCCTGAAAATAAAAAGAGAGGGAGCAAGAGAGTGGAAGTTTCAAAGATTCAAGATTTCATAAAATTTAATAAAATTATTCAGATCAACATGCAAAGATTCTCTACCTTTTCTATGTATTGTAAGTCTTTATGATATTACCAGCTTCCCAAATAGTACAAAAAAAATCTATTCATAGCATGTACATAAAAATGAATGCTTAGGACATACATTCTTGGACATAAAAGTTATCACCTGATTTCAAAGATCTTGATTTTATTTTTCTAGGTGTAAGTTGTAAATCAGTATTTCTCTTAGGAATTAAACAGCTGTAAATCACTTTTATGGTATTCAGTAAGGTCAAAAGAAATCTGACAGATTGTCTTTGGTGGGTCTGCCTTCAACAAGGAAATAACTAGAAAATTCAGCTTTTGGGTAAGTGTATTAAGTTTTTTACACTTGAATTCAGGAAAATTTTTGTGTTGTAAATCAGTGTGATTAAGACATTATTTAAGAGGTTTACATTGTAAAAGCACGCTCTAGACATCACAGCCATATCTGCAATCTTTGACAGACAGAAAATGTCTTCTTTTCAGAAAATGAAAATTTACGCTACAATCTAACAGCGTTTCTAGCTTCACTAGGAGTAAGAGGTGTTTCTACTAGAATCAGATTTCATTTTGATAGCAGCAAGATTCAAGAGGCCGTTCTTGAGTGTGGAGTCATGATGTCATCACTCATTTTCCTTTTTAGGCTTTGCATAGCACTCAAGACTGCATTTGTATATGCTATCCTGATAGCTGTCCTGATAAACTGGGCAGAGATTAAAATTTAGCCTGCTGAAACACAGTGAACATTCAGATTCATATCAAGTCTTCAAAGAATTTAACTGAGGGTGGAGGGGTGGGGTAAAACCACTACATAACAGCATAAAACTATGACACCAGTTAACATACCAGTTTGCTTTCCCCCCATTTGTGATCCACATTTTCTGACCATTAATAACATATTCATCTCCTTTCTTCTCAGCCTTTGTTTTTATACCAGCCACATCGGAGCCTGCTCCAGGCTCTGTTACACAGTAAGCCTAAAAGAAATTAAGATGTGAAGTCTTGGGCAATAAAAGTTCTATCTTTAGTCAACTACAAATTAATGCAGATTTAATGAACTGCATGGTAAAATCCAAACACCAAATAAACAAAACCCCCCAATAAAACCCCAAAACAACCCAACACACAACCCCCTTTCCCCCAAACGGCTGGCTGAGTAAGGGTTAATTTTCTATATAAATCCATAACAGTACACAAAATTGCCTTTTAAACAGAAACATTCTGTAACTCTTAAGTTATCACTTCCTCAGGCTTCAAAAATTCTCATGGGAAAGCTGAGGATCTTTAAAGTCTAAAAATAAGAGCATTGAGTAACATTTTATGTTTACCAAGTCCTTCATTTTAGGAGGCTCAGTTGTACAGATTTACATATATTGCACACGAATCTTTACTTCCTTCTATGTAACAAGTACTTTTTTTGTAATATGTAAGATCACAAACAGAGTTTCATTCCCATCCAAGTTAAGGGTCTCCTTATATAAATCTTGTATTTTTCTTAAATGTCTACAGCCCCTCTTGAAAGGCAAATAAAAACTATTAATTTTTGCTAAGTGACATAGGATAGGGATCATTTTCCAAGTAGTATCTTCTATTTGCTTACTGCATGTATCTCATTAGATATCTGCTAACTTTCAGTAAATTTCACTGTTTATATACAAATCAAAAAGGGCTAAGCTGTGAGTACATGCAAGTGTTCAGGGAGGAAAAATGGGAAAAAAAGAGGAAGAGAAGAGAAGAGAAGAGAAGAGAAGAGAAGAGAAGAGAAGAGAAGAGAAGAGAAGAGAAGAGAAGAGAAGAGAAGAGAAGAGAAGAGAAGAGAAGAGAAGAGAAGAGAAGAGAAGAGAAGAGAAGAGAAGAGAAGAGAAGAGAAGAGAAGAGAAGAGAAGAGAAGAGAAGAGAAGAGAAGAGAAGAGAAGAGAAGAGAAGAGAAGAGAAGAGAAGAGAAGAGAAGAGAGAAGAGAAGAGAAGAGAGAAGAGAGAAAAGAAAAAAAGAAAAGAAAAAAGAAAAGAGAAAAGGAGTAGTACTATTAACATGGTTTAGGAACTTTCTACAGTATAGCAGTTACACTTACACACATCATTGGCTCCTCTGTCATTCTTCCTAAGTATTTTTTCTGCTGATGCTCATTTCCTGCAATGATAACTGGCATTTGCTGAAAGAAAACATTTAGATCGTTGATCCGGCTCTTTCAAGTGCAGAGATTGTAGTTTAAGGGATGTAAGAAAAGACAGAGCTTACCCCTAGGGAGTTTGCTTCAATGGCCGTTTGAACCCCTGTACATCCGTAAGCTAACTCTTCTGTAATAAGGCATGCCTCAAAACTTCCAAGGCCAAGGCCACCTATGGTTGAAGTATTTAATTTACTTGAGGGGATTTAAATTATAACGTATTAATATTAGTGATTTGCACAACATAATTAACAAAATGTATTCTTCCACATACACGTGATTGTGTACTGTGTTTGATTAAGCATTCTCACGCAAGCTTTTTAAATAAATCTTCATCAGAAGAGTAACAGGTGATTTGAAAATTATATATCATGTGTCCAGAGTTATTGTTTGATCAGTGTGGGACAACTTGCACAAAGTGGCAAGAATGTACCACTCACATTTTTTTACTACTGTATATTCAAGAATTAAGAGTTCCTAGGAAGCAGAGAAAGGGCTCCTGAGCTGAACTCATTTGGGAACAAAAAAGTGTCCCTATTAGCAAACAACCGATGCAGAAATCTGTTTCTGGCAGAAGACAACACTATGGGAAACTGGCCAACACTACATACAAATACAGTAACAACTACCTCAAAAATATTTTCCTGAACTCTCAGGTGACTTCCTTGGTCAAAGAAATAATTCTCTTTGCTGTCTTTGTTATGCCAACCCTCGACAGACATCTGTTACGTGAATTTGTCCGGTCTCTTTTTGAATCTATGTAAAATTTTGGCACTTATATCCTACAGGGGCAATAACTTGCAAATTAACTCCACACTGCATACAGAACCATCTCCTTTCACTTGTTTTGAATCTAGCCTCTGGTGACATAATTTGATGCCTTCTAGTTATACTGAAAGGGACAGTGAACCATCAATCCCTTTTCACACTCTCCCATGACACTGACATTTTACTCACTTCTACAGAATTTACATCTCACACAGAAGATAAAACTTTTATAACCTTTGTCATCCTTTTAGAAACCTTTTCCATTTCCCCAATACTCTCTTGAGATGGAAGGATCTGACTATATAACAAGTTAAAGAGGCAAGTGCAATTTGGATTCAGGCAGCACCATAATTATGTCTTCTGCTTTTTTCTTCATTCCCTTAAGGGTCCCTCTTGACCTTAGATTTTACAGTTTTGACCACTTCTGAGCATTAAGCTCATGTTCACAGGATCCAAAAATGTCTTTTCTGAGAGGCAGTATCTAGTGCACAGCATACCATTTCTCTGAAGTTCAGATTGCTTCTTTCCCTTCACATGCACATAACTTTTTCTTTTTGGAATCGCATTGCCATTTTAACTCTCACTCTGTTTCATGACCTTCTCCTGCAGCTCTCTGAACCAGATCATCTTTTCTATGCTGAATAACTTAGTATTATCAGCAAATTAGATAGATATTATATATCACCTTTGCATTTACCCCCTTTTCCACTTTATAGACATGCCAAATAGCACAAGACCCAGCAAGGCTGTGCTGCTAATTTTGCCAGTATGAAACCTGATGATTGTTCAAATTTATTTTGGAAGTTCAAGAATTCTCTATCAACCAGCGATCCCTTGTTCACACATTTATTAGCTACTTCAGAGAACGCTAGTGATTTTATGAGTTCCTTTATTTTATGAGTTTATGAGTTCCTTTCACTAAAACCCTTCTCTAGCATACATGTTTGTCTGTATCACTCATACATCTTATAAGCCAGGACTCTGCTGTATTGCACTTAATCTAAACTGAAAAACTGTCCTTCTGGGATAAACTCCTAAATTGCTCCAGCCTGTATCAGAGACTAGAACAAAACATGACCTTCTAATTTCTCTGCCTAATCAGCTGACACTGCACCAGGGGAACATTAAGCAGCTGTAATCACAGTAGAAAAATCTGGTCATAAATTACTGAACCATAATCTGTCTAATTTGTCTCCTGATTACATCCACACCTAGTAACACTTGTATGTGTCAACTTGCCTACTGATTAAATTTAGATTATTCAAGTATGCCACTATTTATTCGGTACAGAATCCGTAATTACACATAGGAATCTCATCTAATGTATTTTCGTTGTTTCATTTTACAGCTTAAAAAGAATGTTTACTTACCACAGCTTTCCGGTATGTGTGAATTCATAAGACCAAGTTCCCAAGCCCGCTTTATAAGTGGAACAGGATACTGAAACAGACGTGGAAAAATCACCTTCTCATTCACCACAACCAAAACTTTAAAATTTTATACAGGTTAAGATATTTTTTCCCCAATTTCTCCCTTACACTATGGTAGATTTACCTCTCCAGTTCTGTCATATTGTGCAGCAACAGGAATAATTTCCTCCACAGCAAATTTACGAGCAGTAGCTTGAAACTCTTTCTGTTCATCAGTAAGTTCTATTTTTAAAAAGGAAGAGAAAAAGATTGTAAATTCTCTACTGTCTTTTATTTTGCCAGTTGTCAAGACTATGATAAAAAAGTAAACAAGAGCATCCTTCCAGGACAACCCAAACCACCACTGTGCGGGGCTCTCCAGGAAGCAAAAAAGCTCAGTTTCCTCTTCCTCCTGGGAAAAAAACCTCCATTGTTCTCTGATCAACACCTACAGTGCACTTACTTAACATCTGATGAAATTATCCACAAAATATTGAAGACGAAGTAGAGAGGACTGTGTAACATAAAATGTATTACCAAAAGAAACAAGAATGCTGTGCTAATTAAATGCATAAAAAGACAGAGGTTGCCCAAAGATCTTGACTCTTCAGTTTCAAACATCTAGCTCTGATCCTCTAAATTTGCTTGTATATATATTATATATAATATGCCAAGATGAAGATGATTTCTTTTTTTACATTTCTTGATAACCAAGTTCAACTGTGACTACATTTAAGTACTGTAACATTGAAAACAGCAATATGAGGTAAGTATTCAAAGCTAAGACACTTTGGCAATTAAAAAAGCTTAAGACAGACATGAGTTAAAAAAAGAAGAAACTCTTAAGAACACTACATGCATATCTGCCTCAGTTGAGGATAAAGATACTTTGTTTCTCAAACTATTTTTTAATAGAAATATATTTAGAACAAACACCTTCATTTTAAATTCATGGTGAGCTACAATATAGGATATTATTTCTTTTTAACTCTGCAATTTGCCCATAATTGTTATATTTCTTTCAAAAACTGTATTACTTACCAAAGCTAAAGCCAGCTCCAGGTTTGCCTACATGTAAGTTTTGAGCAGGTTTACTAGAATGTGACCTCCATCCATGCCCTGCGATGGTTTGAAGCATTTGCTGAAGAGGAAAAGAACATGAGGTGTAAGATGTTTACAGCTCAAGCCTCCAAAAACTACTAACCTATCTGCAGCACGACTTTAAATGCAGACTCCCTCTCTAGAAATGGTATCACATCAAGTATAATACAATTACTACAGTCATAAAAGAATTACTGGCTACCTTGTGTTTTGCTCCCGTGGCAAGCAGCACTTACATGAATTGACAGCTCTACCAGGGATCTCAGCCTTTAACAGGACCAAGGGCGAGTGAACTGCTGTATGCACTTTTAAGTATTGTGCAACTGAGTATTTAAAATTTATTAAGCATAATTAAAATTTATGTTCACAGAGACACAGCAATATATATTTCTTTCATTTATACACACAATCATCAAAACTTCATTTTCTGGCCCTCTAGTGAATCCTACTACCCAATGTTTACCTACATGCAGATTTAGCAAGATTTTAAAAACAACCTACCTATTAGCCAATATATCAGAATATTTTGATAATGTCCTAGACTCATCTCTGCTCTCTTTTATAAAGCTGCTGCCGCTGACACTTGGTGATTATTATTATATTCCAAATAGGAGAGAACATAGCAGACTATCTGAAGTTTATTTTTCTTCCTAATACTTATCACAAATTTATTCTTTTTCATAGTAAATACTTTCTTTGCTTTTTTAAGTTTAGAGCCCCAAATATTGTTGCTACAGCTATTTTCAGAATGTCTTAATACTGTGCAAAAACATGTCTGAATC
Organism: Aphelocoma coerulescens; assembly: GCF_041296385.1. Taxonomy (NCBI): domain Eukaryota; kingdom Metazoa; phylum Chordata; class Aves; order Passeriformes; family Corvidae; genus Aphelocoma; species Aphelocoma coerulescens. Next base: position 33,235,731 of record NC_091022.1, on the reverse strand, counting down.
TGTTTTAAGAGGTTGGTTTACTCTCTTCAAGAGCTATGAATCTCTGAAATGTTTGGAAATTAGTGAAAAATATGTAATTGGATAATTTTTAGGACAACCCAAATCAATACTGCAAAAAACAAATTTGCTTAAACGCTAAGAAAAGGCTTCTGCTTGATTTTCTTATGTGAAAATGTAGACTTTAAAAAAATTGAATTAATGACAGTGATGCAAAAAATATCACAGAAATTTTACTGGGAACTCTAGAAGACAAGGACACTACAGAAAGTTACATAGCTGGGGAGGCAACAAGTATCTTGAAAAAAGTTACGGTAGATAAACTGTCCTCTTAAAAATAATAATGCTATGTGATAGATGGTTATAACACAGCACAAGAAGCATGAAGAATACTGCAAATAATAGGTATCAACACAGTGAAAAAAATATTTTCAGAGGATACTGAGAACATCTATAAAGTTCAAAGGTGAGGAAATGCAGAAGGACCACTGCTAGGCACAGAAGAGGGAGAGGCTATGACATATTTGCATACTGTGCTGGTAATGTAAATTTATTAATAGTTCAAGATTGCATTTTCCAGTAGGTAATATATTATTAATTTCAAGTTTTTAAAAACAACAGACATTGCAAAACAGCATCTTGCTAAGTTTTCTGTTACTGCTACCTCTCATATTAAAAACCAAAACAATACCACAAACATCTAGAAAGACCTCGATTCTTCAGAATGATTTATACCTTATTTTATCTGGAAAAAAGACAAGATGAGGTTGAAAAAAAGTCAGGTATTTGTATTTTTTTTCGTTTGTTTTTTTAAGGAGCAGCCCTTGATACACTAATGCATAGGTTTGCCACCAAAAGGTTTTGTCTATGCTTGGATTCAAACTAATGCTAAAAGTGATACCCTATATGAAAGGAGTTGTAAAATTTAAACCAGTGAACTTAGGTCTATTGTGGTATAGTATGCAAGGTAACACTGAAGATTGCTCTGGAAAAACTCAACAGTACCCCCACAAACAAATATGGACAGATGGGATTCATACCTGGAAGCTGCATGACTGATCAGGTGACAAAGGATGAGGGTTTGCTACATGTAAGAATTTGGATGACCATCTGTCTACTTGTCAACTTTCCTATTGCTTGACTCTGAGGAGCAGTTAGATTCCGTGAGAAACTACTGCATCTCCTTGCGCTATTGTATAAAATCTGTCACAATTACAAATATGATCATCAGTGTAGTGAGACTAACAGTGGAAGAATGTGCTGTCAGGAAAAGGGTGTGACAAGGCTACTCACAAAAGTGATGCAATCTCTTTATCACCTTGATGCCAAAAGAACTATAGAACCTGTTTGAAAAGATGCACATCACAGAAAATGATGGGACAACAATAAGCTAAGGGTCACTAACCTTGATTTTCCCTCACATATCTCAGGGCAAAAATGAAAAGAATTATCAAGAGGAGTTTGTTGCTGGGGTAATGTGTCAGGAGGCTGAACTTGAAATACTAATTTCCTCCCTATGGGCTTCCTTTGCCTAAAACATTACTTTTGATCCATAAGATACCAACTTCAGATGGAGACTTCTTCCCTCACTGACTTCCTTCACTCTCACAGCAACACTTAGGACCTGTGGCCAAGCTGCATCAATTTTGGGAAAACTAACACTGCTGCCAGGAGGCTGTGAAGGGCCTTTCAAGTAATTCCTCTGGAATTACGAATGCCTCTGGAAATGGGGAATCCAGAAAAAGGCATGTGTAAATGCTAAATGTGTTTTGAATAGTTTTTATTTTCTAGTTTGAAGCTGTGAGGTTATTGGTGGTTCAATACAGTAGAAAGTTTGTACTTAAGAAAACCAACTATTATACGTCACACATATTTTTTAAAAATTAACATACGTAGTACAGTTACGTATTCTAAAGGAAATGCATTGGATAAAATACCCTGAACTATAATCCCGGTGTTTTGAAGCCGTCTCCACCGTCAAATGGGAGGAGCCAGACACACACTTGGCACTGGGCGGCCTTTGCCACATGAGGAGCCCCCGGGCTGTGCAGTAACGCCGCTGAAGAACATCATCTGGCAATACCCATTCGAACCGTGAGGATTACGGCCATAAACTCAGGTAATAGTGCGAGGCAGGAAAAACAGCACAGCGGGCAAATTCCAGCCCCACCAGCTCTCCCCACAGGGGCAGCCCTTATGGCTCACGGCGGGCGGAACCCGGGCTGGCCCCGCCGCTTCCGCCCTTCGCCCTCTGCGATCCCGCGGCCCTTCCCCGCCGCCCGGGCTCCCCCGGCCGCCAGCACCGGCAGCGCCTCGCTCCGGTCCGGTCCGGTCTGGTCCGGTCCGTCCCGTCCCGTCCCGTCCCGTCCCGTCCCGTCCCGTGCCTCTCCCCGGGTCTTGTGTCCTCCGAGCGTTCGCCTGGCCCTGCTGCTCACCCGCGTCGCCCTCAGCGCAGCCATCTCGGCGAGAGTGCCCTACAGCCGCAGCAGCTTCGGCGGGGCGGTGCTCGGGCGGCCGGGGCGGTGCCGCGCGGGCCGCCCACTGAGCCGAGCGGCCGGGGAAGCCCTGGACTCGATAGCCCCGCCCTGCTCCTGCGAGGAGAGCCGCGTTCTGTGACTGGCCCGGCCCGTCCTCCGGACGCGGCCGGTGTCTGAGCCCCAGGCTTGGCCAGTTTGCTGTCTGTTTGCTGAGTGTCCTAGGCTGGCTCAAATCACCTACATCATTCACCTGTTAGCAGAAAAGCCCGCGTAAGCAGTTTTACTGTAATCTGCGCCTCAGGGAATCATAAACTCGTGTTTCGGAGGTGTGCCAGGAACTGGAGAGTGGGTGGGCCTGGCGCACGGGAGTTGTTACCAACTGTGTTGATAGTTACATAAAATGTCTTTATAAATGCTCTTAATTCCGGTTGTGTTTTAAAGGAAAAGCAATGTTTTCGGAAATTATCTGCGGTGCTTAAAATACGCTCTTCTGAATATTATTGTTTCGCTGTTGTACAGCAGTGTTATTTAGGGGTTTATAAAAACAAGGATTTCAAGAAGAATGGCACTCTTGATTTTTCTACGAATTCCTTTTTGGTGTGACATTTTAACAGAATTAACAAAACTAAGTATTTCTCTGGAAGCTTCATTTTGGATAACATTTTATTTTGCATAAGAATACAAAATAATATGCCACAAACATTTTTGCATCATTATTGCCTTTTTATGTTTGGTTCTTAATGGCTTGTTTTGTTTCTGACAGTTGACAGTATTGATTTTGTAGTTAATACCAAAGAAACAGTTTGATAGAAAACTAGCCATGCAAAAGTTATTTCTGGGTATATTTATCAACCGTTTGAAAGGAGGTGATTGTAATGTTTTATAGACTTCATACTGTTGTGGCTGTAGGTGATTACCTAAGGGAGACATGTAGGCAGCTTTGATTCAGTGCACAGGCTGCTGCTTTTTCACTCTAATATCAGTAGAATTTTTTTTCCTGTAGTTTAAGAGTAATTGAGCAAAAGACATAAGCATAATTTATAACTCTATGTTGCTTAATTATTTTTGAAGATTCTGTATGTTCCTGTTTCAAGTACTCTATACCTTTGGAATGTAAAGCTGTAGTGGGGCTTTTAAATACCAGCACTCAAAGTCTGCATTTTGTATTCCATTTTATATAGGGTTCTGTTCCATAGGTCATGTTTATGAATATAGTGTGGGAATTTAATTACTGAGCAGTCCATTTTCTGTCTATATATTATTTAACAATTTGTGCAGTTTCTGTGTATGCAATATCTTTGTATTCCTCAGTTTATTTATCATTGCAACACTATGTTGTGATGATATATAAGGAGATATGCTAATCCCATTTGAAAGCTTTAAAGTTTGAATTTTTGATTTGCGGCATGGATTTTACCATGCATATTCTGAGATGGCACACATGAAAATTCTAAAGATGCATAGATGGGTTCAGAGTCTGTATGAAAAACTGATGTCATATGTAATATATCCTGTGATATGTAACAAGCGACTTCAGCTGACTGATCATGCTTAAACATCTGTAAGGATGCTGTACACTAAGCATAGTTGCTAGCTGCAGGAAGTGATTTAAATCCTACAGTGATCAGAAATACAACATTATTTCTAGATGCCTTTGAGATGAGGATCCATAGCCCTTTAGTAGGTGAATAAGCTTTTGTTTCAGGTGAAGAGACAGCTTTGAACTGGGTTGAGGACATCCCTACAGCAGGATAAATCAGTACACTGAGGGAATGCTGACATCAGGAAGTAATGCAGAACAATGCTGTTTGGTTTATACAGTGAAATGTAGTATTCAAGACCTATAAAACATTTTGGAATGTTTTTACTTCAGGCTTGGCAGAGTGCTCCCTAGTAAGGGGCTGGAACATGTTGGGTGCACTCCTAGATTGTGTCTTCCAGTAAATTTCATCCAAAAATCAGTTCATGTGTTTTGAGATCTCTCTGTGAATCAAGTAAGGCACAGTAAGTGAGGACAATTTGGAGATTCCCCTCAAAACTACACTCCTCATCTGAACTGAACTGTTCATTTGACAGAGACTGAGAAGGTTGTTGTCTGAAACTGTCCAATTGAACAAATTGAGTCAGGAATACACTGTAACATCTGCTGTTCTCCAGGTCTGCCTTACACTAGAAGCATCTTTGCATGTGAAATTGGCTACTTGCTTCTGAAGACAGATGTCTATACTTTCTGGAAGCAAGCTTCTGTAGTAAAAAGCTGCTAACCATCTGTGATCTCCTGCAGGGTTGTAGAGGTTAAAGAACAGAAGTTGTTCCAGAAAAAGTAAGGAAAGAGTGCATGGAGCCAAGACAAAAGTGTTCAAGGACATTACTGCTAAATGACAGGAGCAACTGGGTTAAGGTAATGAAACCAGCTGCTCACTATGCAGCTTGCATTTACGAAGCTATACCCTTGCTTACCTTCATTCTCTCCTTCAAATTGTTTTCTTACTACCTCTCTTCACATCTCCTTGGGTAAATGAATGAGAATTTTTTTGGCAATATGTAGTCAACATAGTTTTTCCAAAGACAATCTGGAGGAGAAAATTCAAAGCCCAGGTGGTCCATGTCTACTAAGTATTTGGGAATAGAGGGGTATGAAAGATGGCAAGGTTATCTGTCAAAGCCTGATCCACTATATCTTAGAGGTTCAAACTTATTTGCGTAAGGAGTAACAACAGATAGAAATTTCCATAAGGTGTACTTAGATTTTTTTGCATTTCTCTCTGAAGCAGGAAATATAGCATCTGTCTTTCATTTTTATTTTCTCAAACGCTTACTACTGTGCCATATTTCTTAATTAATATTCCTCTGATAACTTTTACTACAGTAAGAATTGTTTACTGCACAGTATGTTGCTTTATTAATCTAGAATACTCTCTTCTATATTAACCAGCAGAATGCATGATGCTTACTGCTGAAACTTATAACTTAGCAAGTAAACACAGTAAGATTATTACATTGCAAACTACAGCTCATTGTCATGGTTTAGGGATGGTATTCCCCAATTTTTAGTTGTCATGTTGAGACTCTCCAAACTACGTTGCCGCTCGCTCGCTCTCTCTTCTGCTCTTCCTGTGGCAGGCTGGAGAGAAGAATTTAGCATCTGTTACTTGGAAGGGTATGCAGGGCAATAAATCGTATGATAAAACATGGAGGGAGACACATTCTTACAGGAGCAAGCTACATGGATTACGTGCTGAAGATTTGACACTGCTTATTTGTAATCCAAGTTTGTACAGTCGATTAATAATCTGATCTCTGAATTTCACTTCTCCAAATTCCCTATTTTTCCATGCTCCTCCCAAAACATTAAAAAAGTATAAATTTTATTATGTAATGTTAGATATAGGGTTGTTTGAAGATATTGTAATGTCATAGTTTAGGAATGGTACTCCCTAATTTAGTGCTCCCACTGAGACTCTCCACGCTGCTCCTCGCTCACTCCCTCTTCCCCTCTCCCTCCCCCTATGGCAGGCTGGAGAGGAGAACTGGAGGCACAAAATGTAAGGATTATAGGTTGGGATAAGAACAATTTACTGGAAACAGCAATGAGATAAGAAAAATTAAAAGTAACTGCAACAATAATAATAATAAAAGTGTGCAAAAGAGACACAGTGATTCACATGGAAAATGCTCATTAATCCTGACTACCCCAACCAGAAGCAGCCTCTTCCCCCTACCCCAGCAATGACGGGAGGCAGTATAGAATAACCTCTTAGTCCTGGCCATGTGCCTCCTGGCCACTGCAAAAATTAACCTTGTCCTGGCCAGAACCAGGATGCTTATCCCTTAAAGTTAGCAACTCTATTCTAGACTGAAGTGTTAATTTTTATTAGTAATTTTTAGTGTTTCACAGGTTTGGGGGTTTTTTAATTGTTAACAATAAACAGGATTTTACCATTTGTTAATGAACTTCCGTTTTAGAAATGGAAAGCAACTAGAATTTTCTGCAGTGATTTGTGTACTAAAAGTTTACTTTTTTACTTTTGTGTTTGTTTACTGAAGTTACTGCAGTAAACAAACACAGTAAAATTTAGTGTGTAGGTCCTGAATTCATGATCTATAAAGCAGAATAATTTTTGATGTAGTGCAATGCAACAAGCATGGTAACTTCTTACTAGAATTAGGACATAATGCTTTGCTTTTCTTTGATCCCTGATACAATAGTAACTTAAAATATCTTAAACCAAACATTTTTTCCTAAACTTCTGTTGCAAGCTCTTGTGATGTTTGTATTTTGTCTTGGGTTGTCTTGGCATTTAGTTGGGGGGGGTAGGGTTTTTTTTCATGGTTTTTAAAGCAGTAAATTTATTGGTGGGGAAAAACAAAAAAGAAAAACACCTTTATGGAAATTTCTGAATGATCTAAAATCAAGAGAATGTGATTCTTGAATTAAAACATTTTCAAGTATATTTTTAGATTGTTTAATTCCTGGGTGTCACAAACAGTACTTAATTTAAAATTTTCAGTCTTATTAAATTACAAAGTCATAGCTGCTCTAAGTCTTGAAAGTTTCTTATTTTGACTACTATGTGTAAACACATCAAATATTTTTCCTAAATGTCATAAAACCACACTGTGTTACATTCATGTGACTATCAAACATGAACTGTAAGGAAAGAGAAGGGACAGATGTACAGAGCTTGAGAACAAATGAAAAACAAACAGTGGCACCCTGTAATAATTTTGCTCTCTATTGACTTTCTGAAGAAACAGAAAGTCAGTAGAAAGCTCAGAAGATTAACTTTTGAACCACACCTTAGTGTAAAAATCACCTGTCCTAATTTTTTTTTTAAAGTATGATGAGACTTTTTCATGACTAACTGCTTTAAGAAACAAGTACTTAGACAAGCATGGCTTTTGCTTGCATGAAAGATAAACAAGTTAATAATTAAGAAATAGAGATAGATCTAGCCATGTGTAAAGGAAGCATCTAGGACATTTTTGCACTAAACATGCTGCAGATGGCACATTAGCAGCCTAAAAATCCTCAAGATACACTGTTTGGTACATTTCTCCTTGCAGAGTCAGATATTAGTAAAAGTCCAGTTGTAGCGAACATATCTCTCTCAAATGAATTTAACAATTGTAGGTTAGAACCCGGAACAGTGAAGTCACAACTCTGCCAGCCCAAGCTGACTAAAGGTGAGGTACCAAATAAGCAGCACCGTGACAGTACGGTGGGTGGGATTTTAATAAACATTTATATTGTAACACTCCATTTGTGGCTCTGCAAGACCATACCAGTGCTAACATTTAATAGTGTACAAGAACCTAACCATGTAAATCTGTATTGATACAATGTAGACACTAATTTTATCGTAAAACGTGTATACTTATTTTTAGTAAGTGCAGCAAATGATAAAAACACAAAGTAAAACATGCCTTAAATCACAAGAGTTCAGTTTCTGTATCAGCTGACAGAACTTAAGCCTGCATAATAAAGACAGAATTCAATAATGATTATAGGTGTTGCTTGTTGTTGAATTGTATAAGGTAGAGTTTAGAAACACTAGCTGAGATTATAGCCCTTTTGAGGTACATGCAATGAAAAAGTAAAGAAGGGGAGAAATCTTGGGTTGGAGATTCTGGAAGAAGAATAATGGAATTGACAATATGAGCACAAGAAGGTGGTGACTGAGATTTTCATGTAACGTTCATGTGACAAACAATGCCCCAAACAATGCCCTTTGCAACATGAATAGCTGAAGTTCATTTTGCTGTGGAAGCAACAAGACTTGTACCAGGTCAGACCAAAGGTTCATCTGGCATAGTATCCAGTTTATGGCAGTACAACAAAGAATGGTCAGGAAATGGTTCCAGAACATATCATTTACCAATAACGCAGTGATTCTTTTTATCTTTTTTTTTGTCAAAATTTTTTATACCCTCCAAAATTTTTTCAATTTGTAAGTTTCCTGAGCTGGACGTGATACCTCTGTGTTTAATAATGCTTCATAGATGTCTCTTCCGTTAACTTGACTGGTTGCTTTTTGAATGTGTTGGGAACCACAGCTTAGTTTCTACACTATGAAGAAACAATTCAGCTTGCTTCTTTTTAATCAGACAGCTGCTCATCCCTACTGCTTGAATTCAAGCAGGCACTGAACCATCTTTGAGGCAGTCATCCTCTTTGGGTCAAAGATTTAATAGAAAAATATCTTCATACCCCCATAGCAATTTCTTTTCCAAGCTGAGTAATCCTCTACTTTCTACAATGTCTCAGCTTTGTGTCAAGGAATCAGAATCGTAAAGTCACTCATGTTCTTGTAAAAAGATAAGAGTATAAGTTCTGTGCTCTTTTTGTGTGATTTTCTGTTACCTTTTTTTTTACTACCTCTGAACAGTGAAAAGTTTTGTATATTATCTATGATAACAAGATGTGGGATGTAATGGTCTACTCAAAGCTCATCTTTGTATGTAATTATTTCTCTGCACCCCTTGTCTGTGTCATTTTACATTTTATTTGCCCTGAGCTTATCTGAAATTCTTTCAGCCCCATAACTATTGGCATCAAATTTTCCCACTTCAGTATTCCTCTCCTTTTTTAAATCTTTGGTGAGTATCTGGAACAAGAGTCCCAACATACAAGCCTTTGAGATTCCATGGGTGACCCCACCAATTTAACACATTTTTGATTTAGTTTTCAAATTAAAAAAAAAAATTCATAAGGTTATGTGGAAGGAAAATGTGTGCTTCTTTAAGGATATCTGGTCATTAATCTTTTCAGTAAAGAAATGGAGAACAAGAAAAGGAGGAAGCCATAAACAAGAACATAAAGAGACAGAGACCTGACTGACAAATGGTAAGGGAGGCAGGGATGAGACACAAATCAGACAGTCATATTAACTGATGAGGAATGTTTATTTCAGTATAGTTATCTGATCAAAGGTCTTGTCAAGTGAGATAACAAGAAAAGGTGGAAAGCCACAAAGAAAATTTGGAGACACAAACTTGACAGTCAAAGATAACAGTGACAAATACAAGAAACAAACTGCCTCTCAGTAAACTGCAGGCAAACTTTGAACCTGATAAGATGCAAACCTGAGGGTCCATAATGTTGGAAATGGATCTGTGGAGCTATTCAAACTAATGAAGGAATGTGCAGGGGAAGGGCATCTGGAGGAACAGATGAGAAAATAAAGAATGGGCTATTAAATGGACTAGTCATGTTAAAAAGGGCAGTAAGTACACTTGTCTGACTGAGCCCAGTCTCACTATCCCGTATGTATGTGTGTTGTAAGGATGAAGTGGCAACTACTGAGGGTCCTCCTTGAATGGATTTGGTACCAAGGTTACATTTGGGAATGTGGGTACCCACTGGTGCTGCTGGGTGTCAGGGAGGCCTCAGTATCTGCTACTGGAGCGGTGGGAGGTCTTAGCTGCCAGCTGCTGTGGTGGGAGCAGTGCACGTCCTGAAAATCTTCCACTGGGAGGGACCGGTGTGGGTGAGGTGAGGGAGGGGTTCAGCACCAGTAGCCGGAGCGTGACCACACGTCACAGCCCGTGTGCATGGTGCTGGATGCTGAGGGTGCCAGTATCTTCCCCATAGTGGGTGTGCGTGTCTCATTTCCTGGCAAACTTCAAGCTGGACTTGCTAATGGGTAGGAGACGTCAGGTCAGCAGACAGACAGGGATCCATCCTGTCATCCATGGCGACCTGTGAGTGTGGAGTGCCTGTGGGATGTGTGAGTGAAATACGTTTGCAGCAAGCATCAAACTGAACCAGCCTGGAAATAAGGTGCTCCTGAGGCAGGTAAGAAGGCTGGGATCTGGGAAAGGGTACTGGGTGAATGTTCATGTGCTTGGGCATCCAGGCAGTCTTGTGAGCGCCTGCACTAGTGACCTTTTGTCTCTGCCAGCCCAAGAGGGGAGAGGACATGGCTGCCTGTGCTCTGTGCTGGAGGTGAAGGTAAGTCCTGCATGTAGGTGCTGTTGAAGACTGTGCCTCATCTGTGGCACCACAAACAGGAAGGCGGCGGCGGCCACGTCACTCTGCCTGGCAGGGACCCTGTGTCCCCAGGCACCAGCCTGGGCTCCAGCGGCTGGGCAGGACAGGAGGGGTCCTGGAGCTGCAAGAAATGACAGACCCTTCTAACACCCTTTAACAATTTTTAGCCAGAAAAGGACTTTTCCCTCTATGGTGGCTTATTTGATTTAAAACTTTTTCATGAGGAACCTTGTGGAATGTTTTCAGAAATCCAAATAACCTGAAAATCAGCTGTATTCCCTTATTTTCATGTCTGCTGTCTCCTTGGGAAGTCTTCAGTAGTTCTCTGAGCCTTGACTTCTCTTTACAGAAATTATACTTTCCAATATATCACATATTCCAAATCTGTCTGCATGATTGTAGTTTTCACTATTTGCAGCATGCAGAGGCAAGGTCTGCAGTTTTATGAATTTTCATCAGAAGTATTTTCAAAAATTTTCAAAATGTTTACCACCTTCAAGTCTATATGTGCATAGGAGGCTTAAGAAAAATATCAAGGAAAATATACTATTAACTCTACGTATTCTCTTCCTCCTCTTGGCCTTTAGAAAAAGGATTCTTTTTAGCATCCATACGTTTTGCAAATTAATGCTCAAAGTTTTTGGTTTGCCTTACTGTTCTTCCACACTTAACGTGCCAAATTTTGTGATCCTTTATAATTTACTCACTTGAACACAACTGTTCCCTATTTTGATAGGTTATAGGAATACAGGAATATTCCTCCTTGTTTGTAGCTACTGCCGTTTTCATTCTGTCTAGTCCTGGTGGCTTCCTTCTGCCATTTCTCAGGCCCTTCAGAGAAACATGAATATACAAAGATGATCTGCTGTGTCTCAAAGTGGTCTCCTTATATAATCTTCCATCTATCTGAATAGATACCTTGTAGTGTTTAGCACTGTTCTAACCTTTTGAATTCTTTTTAGCAAGTTTTCTCTCTTATTTTAGTGTATTTTTAGGTTATTCCTTGGTTCTGATGATGCCATGATGATTTTTTGCCTTTTCTTTTATGTACCTTTTATATACCCTTTTATATAGCTTTTATGTATCCTCAGTGCTTTTAGCATGCATATTTGTAATTCCTTAAGCCCAATAACTTAGCATAGTCCTAATATTCCGTTAAGCCAGGAAGGAGACCAAACATCCTGGAGGCCTCACAGTCGGGGCCAGAAAGTCCTATGCTATCCTGAGAAACTAAGGTCCTCTCTAGAACACATCCTGTAGACTAAAATAGAGGCCCATCCAGGGGGGAATTCTTCAGGATGGGGAAATATCACGCTATTTGTTTAAGCTTCTCATTGGGGAATCTTTGATAGATACGCTAATTTGCAAAGTCTATAAATTGTATATGTGATCTATCATGGGTGGGCATGCATTTTTGGGGCGCATTTTGGGTGCATTTCCATGTGCATTTTGGTGCATTCCACTTGGACGAAGTCGTTCACCTTTAAGGATCCTTAAATAAATACCAAAGTATTTATTTTGCCTTTCCCTTTTCCCTTAAACTGTGTTTGGTTCTTAATTTTAAGACCAGGGATAGGCAACACTGATAGTCTGAACCAAGTCGAAAGTTACTTCTTCTCCTGGAGGATATAAATACTGTATTATAAAAACTTTCTAGTATAGACACAATATAGACATTGTATATGCTCTGTATTATATATTATACATATAATATATGATTCTTATATATCCTAAATATTTATTTGTAGAACAGGCTATACTAACTGTATTACCTATGTTTTTTATTGTTGAGATTCCAATACTCATTCTTGAAGGTAGGCTATGTATATAGGTACATTCCTCTGCACAAGGGGAACAGAACAACACTGAGCTGTAGAATAATACTGAGGCCTCCTCAAGAATGCTACTTAAGCTCTGACTATCAAATCTGGTCATGCCCTGCTACCTTTAGGTTGCCATTCCTTAACAGAATGAGCCAGAAGACATTAATATACCTCCTTCATTCTTACAAAGCTGTCCTATGCCGCTTTTATCATGTTTGACTCAGTCTTTGACACAAGAAGCTCTTTCTTCTGTAGGTGAGATTGTCTGAATTGTTTTCCTAGTCAACATCACTGAGATGAAATAAGGATTTCTTCGTAGATAGCAAAGTATGTCAACCTTTTTCCACGTCAGGTATTTACTTCATGTCCATGTCCTGGAACACAGACAGGCATCTTGGGTAGCTAGGCTAGGTAGGTGGCCTAGACGATAGGGGGCTAGGTTAAGAAAGAACTTTCATCAAATTTGTAGACCACAAGCAGTGCACAGAATCATAAACCTCTGCCCAGGTAATACTCTGATGAAGTGAGATGACTGAAGGAAGCAAGTACTCATTTGAAAATACAGTATTTAAAAGTATAAATTCTAACAATTCAATATGGGGGGGGGGGGGGAAATAACTCCTCCCAGTATTTCCACTACTAGCAGACAAAACTACATATGTGAAATTCAGTAACTGTTGGAGCAATTGGCCTGAACTGAGACCTCTGGGAGGATGGATAAGGTCATACATATGCCTGATTTAGTTTTCTTGAAACTAGCCAAGGCAGCTAGCTCTACAAGACGTGATGATGCATGGACCATGTAAGTCATGTACCCTCACTAATGCACAGGTGATTGGTTTATGTTTTAATACAAGCATAGCAACAACTTCCATGATCTGTGGACATTAATTTACTCATAAATAAATGAGTCATGTGCTTTTGAGGTCTTAGCCCATTTTTGAAAGGGTACCTTCATTTGCAAGCCTCAGAAAATAACTTTTCCTCTAAAGGTCATATCTGAAAATGTAAGTAATGGCCAACAGGTGCACTTCTGTCATTTCAAAATGTTTTCTTTTACGAAATATTCTGTGTGTTGGACTTAGTGACAACAGACTAATAGCATTGTGACATCTGTGTATAGTGGCCTTTTGCTGTAGTGATGATTTGTGCTGTCACGACTGTAAAAGAATCTCAGCAATCAGACTAATTGCTCGTAAGTGTCCGTTGCCCCATTCAGATAAAACGCAGGGAGGAGGATGTCAACTGAAGGAAAGTTGATGACCAGAAATCTGTATTTCTCAGTACTGAGGATGTTTTTTGACTGAATCATGAAAACCCAGAAGCAACAGACTTCCCCCCCGTCGGGAGACAGTCGCACTGTTGCCGGTGAGCACACAAGAGCGCTTCGCCCTCCTCCAGCCCCGGGAGCCCGTGCCGGCTGCTGGGCACGAGACCGCTGCCCGCGGGCGGCCTTGGCCGGCCCGGCGCTCAGCACGGGCGGCACGGACAGCTCCGCCAAGGGAGGTGCTTCCCGGCGGGGCCCAGGCGGGAGGCGAGCGGCTTCAGGACCGGCCGGCCGCTTCCCACCAGCAGCAACACCTCCGGGCTCTGCGCAGGGCAGGGGCACAGACGGGCAGCGCACCCGGCTGCAGGCAGCGGCGGTTGGTGCGGGAGGATGGAAACCGCCCTGCCAGGTACGGCTCCCCTGGGTCTGGTCCCGCTCTCACCGGATGCCGAAGTTGACGCCGGGCCCAAGCGAAGTTGGCGACGCGCGGCCCATCCCCGTGCCCCTCGCCGGCCCTCAGCGCGGCCGCTCCGCCCGCACCCCCCTCCTCGCGACCCGGGCACCGGCACCGCCCCCGCGGGTCGGCGCAGGCGTCGCCGCGGAGCCGGCGGGACGGGAGGGTGGGCGCGGGGTGCGGGCGGTGCTGCGGGCGGCCGCGGCAGAGCGGAGCTGGAGACTGCCCGGCCGCCGCTGCCTCTCATGCCTTCACGGCAACAAAGAACGCGCTGAGCGGCGGGCGGAGGCGCCGAGCCCCTGGCTGTGCCCCGGCGGTGCCGGCGCGGAGGGCACCGGGAGACGATGGCGAGGAAGGGCGAAGCCTCCGCACATCTCTACGGTGAGCGCGGGGCACGGCGGGGCGAGCGCCGGTGCTGGGGCGGGGGCCGCTGCCGCCTGCACTGCCCTCCGGCCTGTTTACAGTGCGGATCCGCCCGGCGGGCGGCGGCGGCCAGAGGCAGACGGAGTTTGTTTCCCTTGACGAATGTGGGGGCGCGGTGGGCGCAGGGTCTCCCGTGTCGGAGGTAGACCCCGGGACGCCGGAGCACCTCGCCCGGCCTGGAGCAAGCAGGACGATCGGTTCAGGGAAAGAGCCGGTGGGCGCAGAGATGGGGGCGGGTAGACCTGGAGCTTCCGCCGCCGCCCCCGCCGCGGGAGCAGGTGCGTTGTAGCCGCTTTGTCCGTGTTCTGGGGCAGAGAGGGGCCAGGCGGCAGGTGCGCGAGTCGAGCCGAGCCGACTGTGGGGTGCCTGAAGCGTTGTGCGGGGCCGGGGGCCGTGGGGTGCCCGGAGCGGTGTGCGGGGGCGGAGCCCGCTGAGATGTGGTACCTGTGGGCTGCTGGTGTTTGGGGCGCGTGCAGCGGGAGCTTCCCGCTGGTCCTGCCAGCCGGCGCCGCGGGAAGGTCACCGGGGGCAGAACTTCATCTGGGTGTTTGGGCTCTGCTTTAATTGCTCCTTGGAAGGCGATGTATTTGCGATGGGGGACATGGGGTTTGCAAAGCTGCTTAGCCTGTTTGAAGGTGTCGCTACAAAGCCGATTTCCTCTTCCAGTGTGCGCGAGATTTCCATGGCAAAACAAACGTGCAGAATGAGCAAACCCTCTTAGAACAAGTCTGCTTCTCCGGGAGCCCTGAAGGCCTCCAGCAATGAGCCGAATTACAGAAAAGGGTAAACGTGGCTTGGTTAAAGCAGCCTTTGCCTCAGTGGCACAGGCATGCTATGCGATATGTTTACACCTTGGAAAAATCTGGTTTTTAATTCACTGCCATGGTCTGAACCTTGATCTGACTAAAGGAAAGATGGCTTGGCTTCCTTCGAAAAAGGGAAGAAAAAAAAAAAAGCCTTTAGAGAGGGAAGACAAGCCACAAAGCAAACGTGAAATCAAAATCGGTGAGTCTGAAATAATTTAACTTCCGAGAGAACCTTTTTCTACTCCTATGGAATTCAAATGGTTTTGCAGGTTACTGCAGAGAGAGTGTAGGCCTAGGATCATAGATATTCAGCACTGATGGTAGCAAGAGTGGAAGTATTATTCTGAAGGAAGAGCAGGAACACAGTATTCAGGAAGGGAAAAATAGCTTCCAAATAGAGTTCAGTAAGTGCTACATATGCTTCCTCAATTGCCATTTGTAAAGTGGTAAAGTCATGGTGGGAGCTACCAAGTGTTTTACTGTCATATTTCAGTAATTTTTTAAACTTCATTTTGAAAGCATGTTACATGGGTAAGAAAGGGTGAATCTTTTTATTCAGCTTTAGGGAGGAAGGCAATATTCTGAAGAATTGTAGAATTTTTGCTATTTGAGCTGTTCCAACAGTGCATTTACTTCCTTTTAGTTTATCTACATGTATGGATATTAATAGGGGTAATGTTTATTGTGTTACTACATTTGTAAAAGTCTTGAGCAATTACTCTATTCTTGTGTTGGGAAGCAAGGTTTTTTCCCTTATTAGATCCCATAATGTTAAGGACTTATAAAACAGAAAGTGCAGCATTTTCAAATTGAGCATAGATAATACGGTTTTCCTTTTAAATTAGGATGTTGTAATAATTATCTTCTTGACTTTGCTGTCTTTGCCAGCAACTGGTTATTTATTAGCTGGCACGTATATTTTTCAGAGGTATAGATGTCCTAAACTTCCCTCTTTGGAATCTCAAGAATTCCTCACAGCATTTATAAATGACAAAGGCAAATTCTTCTCAAAGTTTTTTAACTCGTGGCATCAGTCTGATTCTTTTGAAGAGATTACTCCAGTGCATGGTTTATGAGTGTGGTCTTTATTTTTTAAGTGAAGTAGTACTTTTCTTTCATGTGACTGCAATATTAAATGCTGTCATGTGACTGTTGAAATGAATGTTGAAATTATTTTTTACTTCATTGTAGAATCAGTGATTGTCCCATAAACAATTTCCTATAGCAGTGAACTGCAGTTCAGTTTTACCTTACAAATGGACACTGAAGGCCAAAGGGATGATGACATCTTTAAAAAAACCTTTTAATCACTATTTTAAGAAACATTGAGAAGGTTATGAAGTGCCCAATTTTATTACTCCCAACTCAAATTCATCTAACTTTTTTATATCTCCATGTTTAGATCTTCTCTAGGAAGAACTACTTGCCTATGATTTTTTTGCCAGTAGTGGATGCAACCAAAATTTGAGTCTTATGATTTCCTAGTTACTGCTGTGAACTGATCATGTTAAGTTTCTCCTAAGAAGAATTCTATTTGTTTATGTTCCCAAGCTGGGGAAGTTCTGTTTCACTTGGGAGAGTTTTTGAGGAACTGTGTAACTTCTATCAAGATGTCATTCTTGTCACTTGGCCTGCATTTGCCATTCTTAATTTCCTCCAGTTACACATATGTACCATGCAGGAAGGACATCCTCAATCTGAGGAAAATGGGCTATTTAGCCACAGCAGTGTCATATGATGTGGAAGCTATTGCCTGTGACACTATTGCAGATATAGCTTCCTTAGCTCCTGCTGGTAAATCCTTGTGCATGTGGTATGTAATTCATTTTGCCTTCTGAGGTTCAAATTTCATACCAGTGGGGTAGGTTCACGTCAAAAATGAAACTCAGTTTAACACTTTTTAAATATTTTAATATACTCAGAAGTATGGGAAATATGTGAATCGCAGATTCAAATGGCTTAAGCCTTTCTTTGACATAAATTTGGTCCGCTTCGTCTAGGCTTTGCAGTGCATGTTTTAGGCGGGATAGATCATTTACTCTTTGAGCAGATCTACTGAACGTAGTTACAGAGCTTCAGACATACCTGATTTTGCCAACATCCTAGTTTTACATAAAACAATTCACTATGGAATAAATTTGGGAGGCTGGGCAGAGAAACAAAGAAATAATTTAAAAAGCAACACTTTGTAATATTTTCTATGGGTTTTTTTTACTGCAGACAGGTCTTTTTGAGTGAAAACTTTCTCTCTTAGCATGCCGCTTCATTTTTTTATCTGGTTCTGTGGTCCTCCACAACATCCTTGTCCCAAGAGTTACAGTCAGTTCAGTATCCAAGTGGGAACCAGTAATGAGTGGTGTTTGTACTGAAACCAATGCTATTTGGTATGTACATCCACAAAATAAATGAGATCGAGTGTACCCTCAGCACAATTGCAGATGACACCAAGGTGAGTGGTTCAGTTGATACACTAAAAGGAAGGGATGCCATTCAGATGGGCCATGACAGGCTTGAAGAGCTGCAAGCTGCTTGAAGTCAAGCAAGGCCAAGTGCAAGGTCCTACACTTGGGTCAGGCGATCTCCATTATCAGCACAAGCTGGGAGATGAAGGGTTTGAGAGCAATGCTGCAGAAGAAGGACTTGGGGTACTGGTGGATGAAAAATTGGCCATGACCTGGCAATGCGCACTTGCAACCCAGAAAGCCAGTTGTGTCCTGGGCTACATCAAAAGAAGTGGGACACCAGGTTGAGGGAGGTAATTCTGTCCCTCTACTCCACTGTGGTGAGATCCCACCTGAAGGTACTGCATCTGTCTCCAGCATTCTGAACACAAGCAAGACAGGGATCTGTTGGAGCAGGTCCATAGGAGGGCCATGAAGATGATTAGCACGCTGGAGCACCTCTCCTATGAGGAAAGACTAAAAGAGTTGAGATTGTTCAGCTTTTTGATATATATAAAGAGGTAAAGGGGGTTTGTAAGAAAGATAAAGACTTTTTTTTTTTACCCTCTTTTTTTTTTTTTTCTTTTTTTTTTTTTTTTTTTTCTTTTTGTTTCCCCCAAGGTTTCTATTAACAGGACAAGGGGCCATGGTTTTTAACTGAAAGAGGATTTAGGTTGGATGTAAGGAAGAAATTTTTTATCACAAGGGTGATTAGATGCTGAAAGAAGTTGCCCATAGAAGCTATGGCTGCACCATCCCTGGAAGTGTCCAAGGCCAGGTTGAATGGGACTCTGAGTAACCTGGTCTAGTGGAAGGTGTCTGTGCCCATGGCGTGGGGTTGGAATGAGATGAGCTTTAAGGTCCCTTCCAAGCCAAATCATATTGTGGTTCTATGAAAATATGAAAAGTACTGCATATCAGAGATGGTTTGGTCAGTAAGTGAATGGTCAACAAAACTGGCAGGATTTAGGTAATACAATTTTTGCTCATCTAGTGGTCTAGTACTTCTTCATATTTCTCGAGCCAAATTAATTACTGCATTTTCCAGTCCAATTAAGATTCTAGAGTATCTGAAAGCATCCAGGTTATCCATTTGTTATCCTTTAGCACTTGAGTGTTGTACATCTTTTAGCTTATTGACTTAAGCTGAGCCATTCTTGGTAGTAAGGTATTGCTCAGCCACGAACAAGGATGATATAATCAGAACATCTGTAAGTTAGGAGATTAATGTTATACGCTGTTGAGTGGGTTGTGTGTAACTGTCACTGAACATTATCTAGAAAGAGTTTAATAGGCTAGGCTTCTTGTTGACTAATTAAACTTTGTTATATCTTTTAACAAGAAGGATACTAGTACACAGTTGAGGGGAAGTTCTCTCTACTACCATCCCAAACCTGTATACTATATTATCATCCAGTCTTGCATCTCTGCTTCTCAGAGTCTCTCCTGTCCTACCAAGCCTGTATTTCTCTATGCTGCATCCTTATATTAGAGTCATAAATATCTCATTCTGCACAGGCTAATTAGTTGTTACAAAACAAGAAAAAATAAAATAAATTGGACATGATCATCTGGTCAGAAGAAAAAATGCTGTTAAACACACAGAAATGTGGAGGTGATTTAGTAAATTCAGTAACTGATCTTCACTTGGATATGAGAAAATCTGTTTGCTCTGCATTCACTCCTGAAATGTAAAAGCACATCCCATTCACAGTTGCTTAACTGTGTTTATTTGTGTTTCCTGTTGCTAGTATCTGGCTCAGAGGCAGTCAGATTTACAAAATCTGCTAATGTGTTTCCCTAGCATCTGGGTATTATGTCAGGGAGGCAGTGTGTCATTAATGTCTATTAGTCTAATAAAACAGTACAGAAGCATCTAGCAGGATAGTGTAAATTACGTTAACTTAGGACTATTAAAGCACATAAACGTAAAAGCTTTCCTGGGAGGTTAGGAACAAGATGTGTTTTATGGGATACTACTCTGATTTGTTTAATACAGTGAAGATAAATACCCAAATTTGTTAACAATCTATCTTTGTTACAGTGAAGGCTAAGGAAAATGTGATGGCTGTGCACTGTACAATATATATGTGAACCTGGACATTTAGATTTCCATATGTGGTCTTTTCCTTCTGAACTTGTACTGATTAATTGGGACTTTGAAGAAGGTGTTTCAGTCAGAGGTTGAGGAAACAGTGAAGAAGTATGCAAGAAATCCTGGAAGAAGACTAACAGAATAACCTTTCAAAGTTCTTTCCAACTTTATTTTCTGTGAGCACTTACTTGGGAGGTGGTGTGATACACAGGATTCAAAGTCCTTGAAGGTGTTGTGGGAAAGTGGTGACAAGTCTAATAAGTAACTACAGGGAAAAAAAATAAGTTATATATGTAAACCTGTGTTTTATTTTTGCTAGGATGACAGGAAATAAACACCTGGCAGCTGTTAGAGTTAGATGGATGTCTTAGATACCTAAGTGTTCTTAGGCAACAGATCCCAACAGTGACTGAGTATAATTTTGGACAAAAGACCTGTGCAACTTAAACTTTATGTGAATGTTCCTGCTTTTTTTTTTTTTTTTTTTTTTTTTTTTTTCATATTGTTCGGTCTAAATTTGTTGGTACCAAGCTTTTATGATACTGGAATTTCAGTCTCTGGAATTCAGTTCTCTCCAGGTATAGATATAAATAGCTTTATACCTGTAATTCCAAATAATAGAGCTCCAATCCATATCAAAAATCAAGGGTGGGGGTTTTTTTCTTATCACATGAATCTGCTGTGGCACTTCATAGCAGCTGGGCTGCTATAAGCACCCAGAAGGAAAAGTAGCCAGGAAGGACTCTCTCTCGCTTGTGGGACAATCCCACAGAGCCTACTGCTGATGTAGAAGTTCAGTGCTGTACACATGCCTGTACAAGTTATGGGGAACTTGTCACAGGCAGAGATGGGATACATCTGACTGTTCCTTGTAACTAAGGGATATTAGCATTTTTCCAGCCTCATTCCATATAAATGAAGTCATCCTTTCCCTCCTAGACTGTGATGAAGAGAGCTGCAGCAAGTGACTATACTCCTTGAAGGTACTCTGTTGAACAGTCACTTTGAAGTCAAAGGTCTTCTGTTTTACTAAAACCTGGAATGGTGCCTTTGATTGACCTCTGACATGTGCCAAGACAAGGAAGTTTTGCCTAAAGCTATCCTCTCCCTTAAGTGGACCACTGATTAGAGTTCCCAAAAGATGTTTGGTGGCTTACTTCTTCAGCAGGAAGTCCCATGCGTGTACCTGTTTTTAACCCATATCTGTTAAAATATATGATTTAGTGTGTACTTCTGATGTGATAAGGGTGGGAACCCATTTGTACCTTAGGAGTATATTTCACCAGAAAGGGGAGCTCTAACATGAGTGGACTGGGATACCACATAATTACCTCTTTTGCACAGCTGATTGTGTTTAGGAGAAAGTGAGTGTCTATTGCATGCAGATCATCTAGACTTGTACAAGCTGATGTGCTGTGAAATTTGGTAGCTGAATTAGTGTCCTTTATAATCAGTGTACTTTGAAATAAATGAACATGCGGAATAATACCTCTGGTATTTATTATATAAGATTATTTGTAGTGGATATTACATTAAAATTAACTGTTTTTTTCATCACTGATATTTTTCTACAAGAGTTATAATTTGTTGGATATGATCAGGTTGCTAAAACCTAGCTAAGTGTAGCAAAATACAGTAGTTATTTTTAGGTTCGCCCCCCCACCCTGAGAGAATGATAAGTAATTCCTATGCTGTTGCTTTACTCTGTCTGACAAAAGACAATAAGCTGTATCTGTGAATACGCCTTTTTGTTGGTTTCAGTACAATGCAATATCTGTGCTAGCATCTAGGCAACTGCTGTAAACAGGGAAATGATGTGCCCTGTGACCGATACTCTTGAACTCTTGTAATATTTATCCCCATAAGTAATTTAAAGGTTTGAGTAGGATTTGTGAGATAACAGAGTGCTTTCATACGTATATATATATGTATGTGTGTATTTCAGTAAATATGTATATAGTATGTACATATATATTTCCTTGTTAGTATTTTTCTGGTATCTGTGCAGGTCCCTGCTACACCTAGAGAAAGTATTGCTAACAGAATTGTAACTAGGAGTACATATTTTCATTTGGAAAGCAAGTAACATAATGTTACATTATATCATATTTCTAGTTATGCAGTTCATGCAGAGCAGATCCTTGCTAACTTATGCTGATGGGCTCTTCACAAATGACCAAGTGTTGTGGCAAGAGCCATGTAACACCAGTCCACAAGCTTGAGGTTAGCCACCATTTTGGTCTCCAGTCTGAGGAAAAACAACTATCTTGGCAGCTGTCTGGAAGTTTATTTTGGAATTGTAGAGAAGATATAAAGAGAGCTCAGATACTGGAAACTTGGCTTTTTCTTCTAATCCTTTTATAATGAAAGGTTTTCCTTTCAACTGAGGAAATCAAAAATCTGTAGGTAGTGAATGAGTGGTTTGGGATACTGACAAACAGAATAGGAAGATAAATCAGTGAAAGTTTCTCAACAAAGTGAAAGTTCAGTGAAAGTTTCTTAACAAAGTGAAAGTTATCCCAAATCAAGTGAATCTGTAACAGGATGGTAAACAAATAAACAAACAAGCCCACTAGAATTCTGAGCCAACGACTATCAATGAAGTTTTTTAGTACACCTGGAAATGTGGCTCTGCAAGCAGAAAAACATAAACCCCCCCCAACTGCCAAGAGCTTTGTTCCAAGACTCTTCCCTGTTATGTACACTGTAACCACTGCCAGAAGAAGATATATGAGTAAACCTACAAATGTTGTTTATTTATGCTCTCACTCAAAAGTATAAGAAAAATATGTTAAGAAAGAATGGCATGGTAAAGGAACAATCTGGGGAAGTGTTTCTTTTTTTCCCCACAGACTGACTTCTGGGGGATGTGGATGGTCAATTAATGTATTTTTTGTCACCTGTTTTTTGACTTGTTTTAAGCTGTTGGGTCAGTTAGTGGGATCCCACAGTTAGTGGGATCAGTTAATGATAATATTACACTCAACATGGGAATGAAAGTTTTTTAGATTTGACTAGTCCTAATGGGCTTGTGCTAAACTATGTTGTCTCTAACCATTTTCTGTCATACTTTAAGGCAAATTATCATAGTTTTGTGTCTCTACCAAATATTCATAATTATCTTTAAAAGGCATCCCGCAGTGAATTTGCTTTAAAGTATTGAATTTGCCTGTATTGATTTTGCTTTTAAAATAATAAGTCATAGTTGCCCAACTAAACAAGGGCAACTGAATGGCAGTGGTCCTTAATACAGACTGCAATGTATTTGGAAAGATTCTCTTGTTAATGGGTAAAATTCTGCTTGTAGCCTGCATAACAAAAGAAACTGAAATAGGAAGTGGATTCTGTTCTCAGTGTGTGAACCCAAGAGCCTTTCTGGAGCACTTGTGGAAGGATAGGACTGTAGTCTGTATAGCGGTGCATTTCTGGACCTTTGAAACATGCTTGTGCTGTCTTGGCCTGTCTGTTCATCCTCTCATGCAGACCCTTGGGATAGCTGGGCAGTATCTTAAAACATGTTTTCCTGATGTTACAGTATTTTAACTTTTATATCAGTCATGATTAGTGTAATGAAGGGCAAAGCCATATGTGTCTGCTTTCCCTTGCTTTGTCACTGTAGGACACGGTCTTGTACATGATTTCCACTTACAGCTGGGATTGGTTTGCTCTTCACCCATGTCCTTACCTTTTCTTTTTCAAAGATGGATGAAAGATAAATATTTGACTAGAAGATTAAATTATGTACTTACATTTTTGTGAGCTATGTTTACATTTGTTGACAACTACATATTATGTTGTCTTTCTCTGCTGCTTTGGCTGTACTACAAAAGCTGTGGTAAGTTACACTGTGGTTACTCACAGCTTCCTCCTGCCCATTTGACACAATCCCTCAACCAAATGCTGCTAATGTTACTAATATAGCTTCTAAGTAATTGTGAGGTTGCATGCCTGCAAGGATAAAGAAAATTTATGCGAATTATTAGTACAGATGTCAAGTTCTTGTACAAGAGCTGTTGTCATTACAGGCATCTATTTTGACATTGTGCATCTGGCATCTGGAGTATGTGCTTTGTCTTTCATTATTATCCGTCTCTGTTCTATCAATCCGTCTTTTTGTTACAAAATACAGTTTTAGTTTATCGCATCTTCCTTCAGTGTTGTCCTCTGTTTTAGAGGAATTTTATGATTTTTTCCTCCCCATTCTCACTCTGTTGGTTTCAATTCTACAGATCTGATCTACACCTAAATAAATATGAGCAAAAGGCAAGGAATTTGAAGCTTTTTTCTGTGTTACATTTGCAGTGTATTTCACCATCAGAACTTTTTTTTAAGGGTAATTGCTGATTGCCAAAATATAATTGTATTTAGAACACAAGACTTCTCTCAGGAGGAGTCTGTACTTGACTTCCAGCTGTGAATCCTCTGTAATGCATGATGGACCCCTGTAGGAAACCTGCCATTTTCTTTGGCAAAACCTCAGTAGTGATAAACATTGATCAGGAAGTTGTTGGAACTGATTTTGTTCATTTGTTTTGCAGCTTTCATAGAACTAGGTAGAAAGCACTTTGCAGCAGATTTTCTATACAGCTGAAAGTTGTTTGCAAATCTTTTCCAAATCTTCTGATGAGTTAATGTGCTGAATCTGTAATAAAAGAAACATTTTGGCCATGAGAAAGTCTTCCTCTGGAAATACTGAGTAAGAAGAATGTTGCCGTGTACTATCACATTAGAAAAAGATGAGGAAATGTTTATTTGGTAAAGGAAGCCTCTTGTTTGTTAGATTTTAATGACTTGTGTGTTGCTCAAGATGGGAAACTTGCATAATGTGTGAGAAGTTGTTCATGCTTCAGGACCATTTCCCAGTAGCACTCAAAGCAGTTGTAAATGTAATTGTATTGATACGGTGACAAAATAACACCTAATGATCAAGCTCTGGTTGGCTTGATGTATTTGTTCCTGGTGATGCACCATGCCAAACAATTGAAACACTTCTATTCTGGGAATACCAGTAGGATGGAATGTGCACTGTGGGACAGATTTTTGCTTGAATTCTCTTGTGGGTGGGAAGTATTTAAAGAGTGGGGGGCCAATCCACTGCCATCTTTTTTTTCTTTTTCTTAAGTCTGAATGATGGCTTTTATGTGTTCTGTGAAGACGCATAGCTGCTTCAGTGTTCCAGCACAAGCTGCATAACAAAGTAGGACTTAGCAGGGTAGGTATCCAAATCACAGTGAGGGCAAGGGGGAACATGTCTTGGCATAAAATAATCAGCAAACCCATTGAAGTGTTTTGCAAGACTATAGAGTCACTGGCAAACTGATTTACTTTTCCTGTTTTGAGATTTTTGAGGATAGTAATCCACAACTCAAGCAGTTTTTTACTTTTTTTCCTAGTCTGTAGTGAAGCAGGAAGAGAGACTGAGGATAGTTATTGGTATGTCTAAAAAAGCCTGGGACTGAAAAGCAAAGGCTTCCATCCTTAGAATAGAACAGTAATTTGGAACAGTCTTCTGGCACGTGACATTAGAAAGTCAGTCTTCTGTGTCCTAGTATACCCAACTTGTCCCATTTAATCTATATTAATCCTTTCCATTTTTATAGAAGCTTTGATTAGGTTTAGTGATTGAGATCTCTCACAAAAGGTACTCTAAGAAGAAAACCCATTTGTTACCCTTCATTTTGTCTATTAATAATAGGAAAAGACATGGTTGTGTTTCAGGTAATTTTCCTTCAGTCAAGTTCCTTATTGCATTTCCTAAAGCATTCAGGATATATATGTACTATCATCTGATTCTGCATTTTACCAGTACATGCTCATTATCTTTATGGTTTTGTCTTTGTTGTAAGCATTCAGGAATCATTTCATTAGTGTATTATCCAGAAATCAAAATCAAGTAATAACATATTGTAACTATCAAATTCTCATTTATGCACAGTTTACTACAGTTATGTTTGACTTGAATGGATTCAATGGATGGGAGTGTACTGTTAGTCAGAAAACGTTTAGGTGCATTAAAAGAAATTATTGCTGATGGTTAAGATTCAAGAAACAATTACTTGTAAATCTTAATATGAATTGTATCTTGAAAACATGCTAGGATTTGAACTTCTTTCAGTTCACACACTTCCTAATTATGAAATTTCTGTGCTTTAGATTCAAAGTTTTGATTCAGAAATTGATTTTTTGAATAGTTTATTCCATTTCGCAGCTGTCAGGATAACTGAAGTCCAATTTTAACTTAATGCCTTGAGGTTGCCTACTAAATACAACTTGTGGTGGACTTGTCTTTAGTGAAGGACACATGGATAATCTGCTGCTGTACTTGGATACCTGATCAGTCTTATAAACTCTCCTGCAATTATGCTACAGTTTGTTCTTCAATTTACCCTTCTGCATCATCTTGTTCCTGTTTCCCTTGCTTACCTGATTGTTTCCATTTCTACTTGCTTTCCATTCTGTTTTTTTTTCATTCCTTCCTTTTTTCCCCTCCAGATTTTTTGTTCCACATAATCATTAATCAAGCCCCATTAATTGCAGTTTAGATGGACATCTGGTATTGTGTCTTTTAAGCTGAAGAACAAATACTGCTATTGCTTCATTGACAGGGAACCAAGTCTGGGAAGCCAAAAACATTAGCATTCTAAAACATTTGATCAGTCCTATTTTAAAACCCAACCAAACAAAAAACCCCACAGTCCTGCCATCCTAGGAGCAGCGCTCATAAAAAAAATAAACACTATCGCACAGACCGCATATTTTCTTAGCAATAACATAAGTCTTGTTGAGGTGATTGGGGAATCTAAATAGACAAACACTCGGAAGAGCTCTACTGCTGTAAAAATCTCAACAGAGTGGTTCCCGTATGAGGATGTTCTGGCTAAGAGGCCAAGGAAAGTCCTGAATAAAAGGATCTGTCTCTTCACCTTAGGCGAGCCCAAATTGGGTTGCTACTGTAGAGAAAACCTTCCAGAAAATAGTAAAAGGGCAGTCAAGAAACATTGTATACTTATCTTTGGCATCAGTTTCTCTAGCATAAGGTCTGCTGCTTAAAACACGAAAGAAATTCAAGATTTCTTGCTATTTTTAGTGCAAATGTTTGCAGCTTTTCTTGGAATTTCTGTAGTAATTGCCACACAAATTTAGATTGCTCTTTAAGAACTCCATCTGTCATATAGAAAGACAAATGAGAAGATACAATTTAGAAGCAGCAGAGAATGATGAAGTTTCTGAACCATTATTTCAGACTAGTTCAAGTCTCATTCGACTTACAGTAAAGACTTAACTTGAGCCCTTTCCTGTGGAACCTATAGAGATACCTGTCTTTTTAACTGAGCAAGTTAAAATATATTTGCAAGATTTAGAACATCAGCTTTCAAATTCATAATGCTGAATTGCACCCAGGAAAGGAGTGTATATCAAAATGAGTATTTTTCTTCTTATAAACATTCCTTTTTTGACATTTCCTTTTATTAATCTCTCTGTCAACACAGGGTTGTTTCTACAAAACATCTCTTTCTTTTCGAATTAGTTTCTGGTTACCTCACATAATATACAATATTGTTGGAATGTTGATTTCACTCTTCACAGTTATTTTCTATGATAGGCTTCCAAACAGATTGACTCTTGACTGGCAAAATGTTTTAGGGGACATGAAGGGCTGCTTTTGTTTTTGATGGTGCAGTGTAAATGACACCAATTCAGAGGAGACTACACAAATGCTACTGCTCACTGAGATATTTAAGTAGTGCTATGCATTCTAAGGTATAGAAAGCAGATTTAGTATGCAGTAGTCCCTTTATTTCACTGGTCTTTGCTTACCTTCTTAGGCAGCCTTTTGATTTTTGGACCAGCTCTCTACATAAAAAAATGTACAAAACATTTTTATCTCTAAGGGTGAACAGAATGAAAACCTGTCATTCAGGAGCAGTCCTGTTTCATATATGGCAGCAGAATGGCAATAAAAATGTGGTTAGGAAGAGAAGGGAGAATAATTTGGGATTCAGGATGGAGAATTATTTAAGAATGTGAACTAGGAAATGAGGGTTGAAGGACATTGACAATACAGAAGGAAACAGATTACAGGACCTGGAACATTGGAGATCACAGATAATGGAAATAGCACTTATCCTTGAATCCTTGAACATGGTCTGCTTACTTTTTAGCCAGAAGAATTCCATGAAGATCTCCCTATTACTAAGGGATTGCTCTCCTAGCAGAACAGTCACTTCTGCCCAACTGGAAAGGAAGATGTAGTCTGCTAGCTAAATATAGGTGACAAAAAATGTTATTATGCAATAATAACAATGCAATAACTTGGACACATGTCACCCTGGAGTGTTAGAATCTTGCATTTCAGAGTCACAGTGAAGAAAATCCTTCCAATTAAAATTTAAAATCTATTTGTGTATGCTCACAGACACGCATGGAAACAAACAGTAGGTAAGATACAATTGCTGCAAAATTGCTAGTTAATAGTTTGGGGTGTTTTAGCTTCTCCAGAGATTTCAAATATTTAGTGAGTGCTGATAATAAATTCATGTATTTAGCATTTATACATAATATAGTACAGATATAATGTCTTTCTCCTCACTTTCCTTTCTTTAAAGAGATGAGTGGATTAACAGAATGTAAGGAAAAAGTAGGGTATAAGCATGCACTGTGAATTCTTCCCTCTATACCCTGACACTTCAGTTTTGCAATACTTTTTGTTTGCATCAACCAGAGATTCATCAGAATGAATACTGTGGTGTGGTGGCTCACCGTAGAAGGCAGATTCAGACTCCACACCATAACATTTCTGTTGATGTGATATGCAATTCCCTCAAGGTATCAAGAGATGAGATGAGGTGTCCTGTGGTAATGCATTCTGTAGGCTCAGTCATAATTTAAGCACAGTATCTAAAGGCTATAAAAACAGTGATGTGACCTGCACTGGCTCCAAGAATACGTGTTCTGAGGACATTCGCTAAGAATACCATTGGGAAAGGCAGAGTAGAATTCTTCATGGCACCAATAGCAGTTACTAGCCACAGAAACCTTACTGCTATAAATTCCATGTAGCAAAGCATGTTAGCAGCACCTTCATAGCTGAATGTTAGGCTTATGTGCTTTCAGTACACCTGTTTGGTATCTGTGTACTAGCAACTGGCTTCATACATTGCAGAGAAAAGTGTCAGTAACTTGGGTATTAATGTGTGCCACTTTAAAAAATAAAAAATGCAGTTTTAATGGGAATATGTAACAACAATAACAGTAATAATAACAATGTAGTAGTTACTTATTAGTAGTATAATATTTCTTGACTATACTTTTCAGTGCCAGATAACCCTAAGCGAAAAGCACTGGAGTTGATTCAGTAGTAAAACTGTAATGCTAAAGGCTCAATTTTCAAAATTTACTTTGCTCCCAGCTCCTAGGATTTCACAGTTTTCAGAGGATATTACAACCTCATCACATATAAGAGCAGAAACTGGTTTCCAGTTACAATTTACATGATCATTAATATTTACCAAATATAAGACATCAATTTCCAGGAATAAATTGGAGATTAAACCAGAGATTAATTTTTAAGCATCTCGGCCTAATATTAAGCATTTTCAGCTGAGAAAATAGTACCAGAACTTCTAGTCAGCAAGTTCCTATATACATTATGATTTTATTGCTTACTGTTACTCTCAAAATGTTAAGGTACATCTGCACTGTATAAAGCTGAGTCTAGGACTGTAAAATTCTAGTTTTTGTGACTTTTTGTAAGGAGGTAAAACTTGTTCTACTTCTGAGACTGGGAAGGAATTTTCTGATCTTTCATCAGAGTAAACCAAATTCTTACTCATATAGCTTCCATCTTCTCATATTTTTCACAGCTCTCTAAAAGCCATCTCGGTGTTGCTAAGATTAATACGTATTCTGGGAATCTCTCTAAATACCCCAAATCATATTTTGCCTCCTGTTTTGGCCTGTGTCTTTGAGATGTTTTTTTCTACACAAGTTACTTGTCAGTTTGTTAAATATTCATGTGTTAAACATTCCTATTAAACATTCACATCTACAGTGGGCTGCGATTTTCTCCTTCCTTCCTCCCTCTCCCTCCAGCAGCTGGAACACACTTTTCATGTCATTTATGTATAACAAGTGTGTCATATTCTGGAGCTGCTGCAAAGTCTGTAAGAATATCTCTTCCCTCTTAGAAAACAGTGAGGGTATGATCCAGCTTTTGGATCCTGAACACTTTTTAAGATGCTACCAATGCCCATAGCCCATTCCTATAATGAAGCAGATATTGGGCTGGGTTATCACTGAATACCCTTTCTTTTGAAGAACAAGAAGCATGGTAGAAACGTTCCCAGAGGGCTTTGTCTTTTGTAATCACGTCTTCATTAATTCCACATATAGCTGATACACATCTAATGATTAATAGATATCATTTTATATATATAAATATATATTAAAAATATAGGTTTTAGTCCTATAATAATTTCAGTCTAGACTGAGCATTCAGACTGCCATTTATGCCGCTGTGTCTTTGGATTTACATCTAGGATTATAGTTTTCAGTTGTTTGTTCTACATTGATACACCAACAGCAGTAGAAGACAAGTTCCAAATTAGGGTTAGGTTACCCATCACAAACTGGAAAATCTGCAAACTAGTTATAATAAACCTAGTCTTATACATTGAGCATATCGTGTATTTTTCTGTTGAAATGGAGGGGGAATCAGCCAGTTCTGTGCTTTAGACACTAACTTGACACCTGCTTCGGCAGAAACAGGTTGTTTCCTAGAAAGACTTTTCTCATAATGCACAGTGCTTGGTATAGTGGCATTGCAAGTCAGTCTGTGTACAGGTTTAGGAATCACAGTGTATCAGTTTTTACAGATATCTAGCTAACGTGAAATTTTCCAGACTTAGTCCTCTTACATCCAAAATTATTCAAATAGTTTTCAGATCACCATTCAAATAATAATTTTTTTGGTTGTAATACCTAATAACGAAATGTACGGAGACATTGTTTTCTGCATTAGTGTGTAACAATATCGCATTAATTGTGTATGTTGGAAATGCCAACAAGTTCCTTTGAGGAATAAAAACCTGTTACTAATATTGGATTATTTTTTTGCTAACAGTCTTAGGAATAGAACCTGGCTCAAAGAATGCAGACCAACTTAGCATAATATGTTGTTCCGTTAGAAGCCTATAGAAACAGAAAGCATCAGTAGTCACAGTCCTCTTCTTTTGTCTAAGAACACATTTGGCTCTGTGTAAAGTCAAGCTTTTGATTCCAGACGATTTTTTTAATGAAGACAAAATAGAGAATACAGTGGAAGTCTGTTTTTATTAATAAGTGAAAAATCTTGGACTAAAGGGTGGCTTCTGACCATTTCTAAGCAACTGTATTTGCTCAAATAAATTTTTAAATTGCATCTGCCTGCATTATAATTTTGAGAATATATTCACTGTTCCAGACGCAGAGCCATTGTTGACACTGCTAAGACTACAGAGCGCATCCTACAGTAAGTGGCAGAAGTCTCAGAAGTGAAGGCAAAATAAATGAAAATGTGCCTGTTAAAATACTGGATCTAATTAATATAGCCTTACAAACTCTTAATTGTCACTGTTTATCTAATGGTTCAGAAAAAAACAGGGAGAGCTGGTGCTTTGTTCATTATACCAGACAGTATGCTGTACAGAGACTGTACAGAAAGACAGGCATTGATAATAATGCATCTTATGTACAGTGTTCAATAGACATAAATTTTAACCTCTGTTAAAGCAGCAACAGTCATGACTCACCAAATCCCCGTCTGAATGGTTTTATTTTTGTATTCTAATACCATACTGAATACTAGTAACCAAGTGCAAAAGTTGGTCACGCATTTGGGCAGCTGAAACTGTGGGTGCTTGGTTCAAAGCAAGCCCTTTGTAAAGGCAAAAGAAGACATTTTCTAGCTTTGGAAATGCCTTGAACTAGCACATGTCATATGTTAAATTGTGCAGCTTTATGTAGTGTAATTTACCAGACACTGGTCTGTAGACATGATCTATTGGTATTCAGCAGTGTTTGGGTGAAACCACGCTTCAGTTGCTGTGGAGGGTATTCTTTTGAGAGAAAATGTTTTACTAATGTTAAAGATGCTTGAACTTCTGTTACGTTGTTCTTTGAGAAAAATTAATTAGTCACTCTCTGTGTAACCATCCTGCTGCCAGATCAAAGTTTGCCTTGAGAGCTGGGCCACGACTGCCGGGACTGGGCTGGCAGGCAGGGCCTGTTGGATGGCGCCCAGCAAGGCCAGCAGGTCAACGGGAGCCCGGGGCTGGAGTAGCCTGCGGCCGGGAAGCAGGGCTGGGGCTGGGCCGGTGCTGCGGGCAGGGTAGAGCAGGACCACGGGCCCCGTGGGCTGAGTAGGGTCGGACGGCTCCGTGGCCTCGGGCAGGAACGCGAAGGAGCCTGGGCTGTGCCTGGCGAGGGCACGGCCGAGCTGGGGCTTGGGCGGGGCTCCCGAAGGGGATCGGCCCCTGCTGAGGCGTCCTCGCGGCTCCGGAGCCTTTCCATAGACGGCTAACGGAGGACGTCTCGTGGCCGTGCTGAGCCCAGGCCTGGGGCAGAGCAGAGAGCTCACCGGGCTTGGCATTAGCACTTCTCTCACTCAGGTTTGCACCAAAAGGGGATGCCTGAGGCGTAGACCTGAACTAGGGCAGAAAATGTCTTGCTTTGCCTCCAGTTTTTCAGTCTCTCCAAGCAAAAGAATGGTTTTATTTCAGATACAGAATGCAAGGAGAATGGTGATGACACCCACAGAAAACGTGTTGCAACAGCTTGTCGTACAATAATGGCATCCAAGGACTTGTTAAAGAAACTGATTAAAATTTTACTAATTCTCCAAGCTATAAAGGGATATTTTCTGGATGGTTTTCTGTCTCCTCTAGTAATCAGCTATCATAGCTGGGTGTGGTTCCCATGCCAGATTCTCATAGACTGTAGGGCTAAGAGTTTCTGGAAGCTGTGCATTTAATTACTAGCAACAATTTTTCCAGAGACTTTGTGCTACTTTGTAAGACCATACTTTATAGATTTGTGTCCCCTTTTCCCTCAAAATAAAGGACTGTGGGTGTGGATATTTGTATATTCTATTGAAAAACAAAGGGTGAGAGACAGTAGTTTATCTTGAGTGAATCAGGATGTCTGGCTTACAACTTCAATTTTTTTTTTGTCATTTCTTAATGCTATTTTAAAAAGCAGAATTTTATGTGTATATTTCTCTTGCAGAATAGTCTCATGTAATTTCTCTGGTTTTGAACTGACCAATGCTACAAAGTTCTTACTGAAATGCTTCTACTTCAATAGAAGGAAAATATAATTTGTAATGCCACTTCCAGTATTCTGTTTGCATCTAAAAGAAATTTTAAATTTGCTACAAAAGTTTTAAATGGAAGGTTCTAAATAGGTTATAGTAGTTGTTTTCCAGTGGATACTTGTGAGTATAAAAATCAATAGGAAATAAAAGACAATTTAAAATTATTACATGTTCTTAGTGCTTAATAGACAATTGTGAAAAATCTATGAATTGTCTACATTTTGGAGTAACTAATCATGTAGGACCAAGCGTCCATCTTGCAGAAAATTATAGTAATTAGCAAAGGTTAGAGTCCACAAGATGTAAATGTTTTGTGGAATTTGAACCTTGTGCTATAAAGATTTAGTGGTATAAATTGTTAGTCCCAAAAATGAATTGTGAAAGGGTATTAATAGTCTGCTTTCCCCTTAACAATAAATCATAACTGGTTCTAGAGATAAAGGTTATCTTATTTATTTTATGCCTTCCATTTGATTTCAGTATCAGACTCATTTAATTTTGTAGTAATAGTGATGAGGGGTTTGTTGTTGTTGTCTGAAAAACCAGAAGACATGCTAGAGGACTGTGCAGTCACCAACCATATGAAGTTCGACAAGGGAAAGTGCTAGATTCTGCACTTGGGATGGGCAATCCTGGATGTATGGACAGACTGGGGAATGAGAACCTGGAAAGCAGTGCCGTGGAAAGGGTCCTGGGAATCCTGGTTGACAGAAAGTTGAAGTATGAGTCAGCAGTGCCCTGGCAGCCAGGGGGGCCACCCATGTCCTGGGGTGCATCAGGCCCAGCATCGCCAGCCGGTTAAGGGAAGGGATTGTACCGCTCTGCTCTGCACCGGGTCGGCCTCACCTTGAGTATTGTGTACAGTTTTGGTCATCACAATATGAGAAGGATATTAAGCTCTTAGAGAGCATCCAAAGAAGGGCAACAAAGATGGTGAAGGGCCTTGAGGGGAAGCCATATGAAGAGCCACTGAGATCACTTGTCCTGTTCAGCTTGGAGGAGACTGAGGGGCGACTTCATTGCATCTACAACTTCCTTGTGAGGGGAAGAGGAGGGACAGACACTGATCTCTTTTCTCTGGTGCCCATGGACAGGGCCTGAGGGAATGGCCTGAAGTTGTGTTAGGGGAGGTTTAGGTTGGATATTAGAAAAAGGTTCTTCCCAGAGGGTGGTTGGGCACTGGAATGGACTCCCCAGGGAAGTGGTCGCAGCACCAAGCCTGACAGAGTTCAAGAAGCATTTGGACAATACTCTTGGGCACATGATATGACTCTTGGGGATGGTGCCATGCAGGGCTGGGTGTTGGACTCGATCCTTGAGGTTGGTCCCTTCCAACTCAGTACGTTCTGTAATTATGTGAAGATTATTTTCAAATTCCTATGTTTACCTGCAGGAATACAGTTCCTCTTAAAAG
The DNA here is from genome assembly GCF_041296385.1 of Aphelocoma coerulescens. NCBI lineage: Eukaryota > Metazoa > Chordata > Aves > Passeriformes > Corvidae > Aphelocoma > Aphelocoma coerulescens. Next base: position 33,201,190 of record NC_091022.1, on the reverse strand, counting down.
TGGGGTCCTAATTGTAACAGTGAGGTCACCAGTTTCTGAATGTGCTCAGCAGGCACTTCCTGCTGAAGTGGAAGCGTAGTACATGTGCACTACATCAGGAACAGGGCAGTGCACACCAGGTACAGAGTCTCTGAGACATGAAGAACCAGAAGAGGAGATAAAACAGAGGTAATTGTCTTTAAAATTTGGATGCCTGCTTCGTTGTCTTCAGGACACAAGCTGCATTTCTAAATGTTTAAAAAGGCCATGCAGGGAGGAGGGGAGGGAAAGGATAGAACCTGATCTTATTATTCTGAGACTTGTGTAAGTAATACTGGCTGACAAGTATTGGAATTATGAAACAACTTGAGACATATGATACCTATGTTCATTTTATATTGAACATTGTACCAACATGCTACATTAGGATTTTTGATGTTAAGCTTTCAAAAAAAAAAGTCAGCTCATTAAACAAATACAGGCAACCATTGACCATTCTTGGTTTAATACACAGCCATTAGAAAAGGCCTGATATACAGAGAAAGACAGATCTTCAGAATTTATGCATTGCGGTTAAGGCTCTGATTACTGCAGTTTCAACATGGCTTTTGTGAATTAGACACTAGTTTATTCATAAGGTTGTGAGTCTGACTGTTCTCTTGTTTTCAAAGTAATTGAATGCATTTGTACAAATAAAAATAGTAGCAGATAGATGATGTACACAAAATCCAGAATAATACAGCTCTTGTTTCATCCACCTGGCATTTTTATATCTAAAAAATATGTACAGTTGCACTTTTTTTCCCAGTAGCAACAGTGCCGTGTTGTGGTTATTAATAGTAGATGCTGAAGATAATACCCTCCCTCTGAGATTATGAAAGTGCTATTTTAATGATTTATAGAAAAGGTCTTGGCAGGGTATCTGCATGCAGCATTTTACAGCATAAGAATAAGTAGAAAAGGTTGCAATGATATGTAATGGTATAAAGTATTTGGGGTTAGAGACTCTGCTAGGAGAAAAAAATCATTAGCTGTCATCTGTCATTCTACGTCAGCTGGAGTAAAGCAGCCTAGAAACAGAAAACTCTGGCGTTTTCTGATCCTGGGTAGGAAGCATCTGATTATTTCAAAACATCCATTTTTCTGGGTAAAGCATTGTCAAAGACTCTATTTTAGATGCTTTTTTTTCTAAAGCATGAGAGTGTGTTTCAAGATGAAGAGCCCTTTCTAGCTGGATTAATACTTCAGAATGTTGGGGAAAGGAAATATTTAACAAAACAGTTACATCAAACATAACTAATGAACAGAACTTGCTTTGTTCTAGAGTTCACCCAGTCTCCTGGGCCCAACCTCACTTGGGAAAAAAAAGTCTTGTGGAATAGTTCAGTTTGCAGAGAAGTACTCTTCCCACACATCATACCATTTCAGAAGCATCTTGGTAGCTGTGTCTTTGCTTGGATATTCCATGAAACTTGTTGCTGCATTAGTCCCAGAGCAAGAATAAGAAATGGAAGCTGGGAAAAAAAGAGCAGACAATTTCAGCTCCAAAGAGGAATTTGGGGGAACAGCTAATAAGCGCATTGAGATGGAAACGGTAATGAAGCTCTGTACGTGACCCAAACTGCTGGGAATGTTTTGTTTGTTGTTCAGAGAACTGTAAAACTTCCACTAGCTATTGGTGATTTTGATCGCATGGCAGAATTGCAGTTCAGGGATAATTTGCTTGTAATACATTAACTGTATACATTTTCAGTTCCCTTTCTTAGGGTAGTTGTTTGACAACTGGTATATTTCAATACCTGCCTAATAGCCTGTGCCATCGCTAATGTTAGGAGAATGTTAGGTGTGGACCTTTGACATTTGATTATATCATGCTGGTGATGTTTTGTCTAATGTTAAGTGAACGTGGACAGCATGTTAATTGTACAGTCCCCATCAGGGAAAAATATTGTAGTTTTTGGCTGATAGTCATCTGCAAGTATGATGTGTTGTCATTCACTTTGTCCTGTGGCTATGACATGGAGTATATCATACTTCTTCAGATACATGACTAAGTAGGAGAATGCAGTGATAATAATTTCATTCTTAGAGTTTGATTTAGGGTCTTTTAACCACAGTAGAAAAACGGTCAGCCTTTTCCACTGAACTGTCACTGACCTCAGGATTCCTGGGCAATTCTCTTTATGTAGTGCGCATGACCTGGACTGCTTGGGAAGCAAAGGAGTCTGAATGACGGGTCAAACTAAATAGCACATAGTTTGGTCTGCTTGAGACCTTAAACCCTTGCCTTTCACTGTGTTGTGTTTTTTACCTCCTCTTCCTTTATTCTGTCCTTTGGTAAGACTTGCAGCAGTGGCACTTGGTCTGTGAGCAGTGCTGAATGCCCTCAGCTTCACTGTAAGTCAGCGATAGTCACTTTTGAAACTTGGACTAAATGTGAGTAGGAAACTGACTTGCACATTAAGATCTGTGCCCTTGCAGCTGTGTAAAGAAAAGGACACTTAAGTGACGAGGTGACTTGTTTGTCTCATCTACCACTTCTCTCTTCACCCTTCCATTTTTTGCAAGTCATGAGCCAGTATTAACAGCATAATGGCAGTCCATAAAGACTTATACTGGCACATGAAACATATTTCAAAGGCAGCTACCATTTAGTATGATTTATTACACAGGAGAGGAATCATAAGTGTATTTTATTATAATTGCAATTTATGTGTGCATGATCTTATAAGAAATAAGTTATACCTGAATCTTTCAAAGAGGAAAAAACCCCAGCATGCCAGTAAACCTGGTACGAGACTTACTGAAATAGTTGTTTTTCTATTAATGTCAACCTTTTGACTTATTAGACTGCTTCAACACATTTGTGTTTTACAGTAGTAATGTATTATTTTACATTACTAGGATTATTAGGCTGTGTCCGCATAAGGAATATTACATGTGGCTTAAAATATACCTTAAGTTTACCTAAAAAATCTTCTAAGTAAAATTAAATTGGCTACCACTAAATAGCAGTACATTTCAAACATTTATTTGGATTCTTTGCAAAATTAAGACTGTTAACCTTGAAAACATTAGGCTTTTATATATGTTCAAGAAGTTGCTGCTTCTGAAAGGGATAGATCAGTTGTGCAGGAACTTGTGTTGGGTTTGTTTGGTTTTTTTTTATAATCCTACCCGGAATAGATGGGCAGAAGCATCAAAATCTTAACGTGATTTTTTAGAGAAACATAACTGGGATGAACCTCTTTCAGTCCTACTACACCCCGTGCATTTGTTAGCAGCCTAGTTCATTGTCTTGTGCACTTGCATCTTTGAGCATTCAATTAGCACCTTGAGTACGGGGAGGCATTAGTGTTGCTGAAGCCTTTTCTAGCAATACTTTGAATTACTTGAACTGACTGATGTGCTGCAGTAGAGGGGAGCAGCGCCTGCACATGCAGCTCCAACAGCTTGCTAATAAAAGCACTATTCTCTTTAAAAGCTGTACCTATTCTAGTCGCTGGCACGTGTCATTGTTGACCAAACACCAGGAAAAAACCTGGTGAAACTAGTAGTTATCAAACTAGAAGTAACATTTTATTGGAGTTGAGTAATATATTGCTGACCAAATGCATGTTAGTTACTGTGCATTTTTGCTTAGCGCTGTCTGTTCAGCACCTTCTGTTCCTTTACTATATTGAGATTTATTGAAGCAGCCCTTCACAGAGGTGCAAACATGAGTGGGAGCACAGTAAAATCAGTCATGTGGCTTCACTGCATTTCTGGTTTTGGTTGTTTTGGGGTTTTTTTTTGCCTAAGAATGACAGGAAGTCTTGGGAGGTAGTTGAGTATGAGAGTTCAGTCAACAGTTAATGCTTTGCAGGAGATCAGCCTACATCTTCAACGTGTTACTTTTACCTTGGTTGCCTGATACTGGTTATACTAAATATCTCATTCGGTAAACATTAGAGCATTGTTGCTAAGTTCTGTGATAACAAAATGGGCTGTGACTTCTTATCACAGGCGTCATTGGTTAACTGTCATATGAGATTATTCTTCTGTGTCATTGCGTACTATACAGTGACAGGGCTGACTTAAAAATGTTGTTTTTGTCATACCAGCATGTAGTTCAGCCCTGTCTTGTACATTATTATAGGAGTGCATATAGAAGTGTACACATTTCTCACTACAGAATTCTACAGTTGATGTTTTAATCATATTCCACAGAGAATGGAAATTTCATTCTGGTGAGGATCACCACACGTAGATTCTGTTCCTTTGTGGCTTCAAAGGAGAGATTGCCTCAGGCTTTCGGCTTCACAAATTGAGTATAATGCCTTGTACTTTGTTTCACTATAAAAACATTACAGTATCAATGTAACAATGCTGAGACCTTCTAGCGCTACCTCTTCTGTTCTGCACTTTTGTGCTGTGCAGAAATACAAAAAGTACATCTTAGTAAGGATATAATTTAGTAAATTATGACTACTTCTAGAGATAGATTTCCACTTGACAAGATCGGAAATTTGGTATACAGCAGACATACAGTTTACATTTTAGACTTACATGACTTGAACTTTGGGGTGCTAGTCATATGTATAGAGGAGGAAGGATGTGGCTGCCTGTTGCATGTAAAGACTATTCACAGTAGCACAGGCTACAAAAAATGTAGCCAACAGTGCTATGCCTTGTTTTCAGTAAGCAAATCATCAGGATTTTTTTTGGTTGTATTGACTTCCATATGTTTATTTCACAAATGGTGTTCAGGTGCAGCTGTTTCCCTTTCTGCGTATACAGTGTAGGTTAATGCAAGCTGATAAGAGTAATTTCTTTTTGTTCAGACTGGCTTGGGTAGGTGGCCAAGGCACTGAGCGATAACTTTCTATTCACAGAAAGTCCTGCCTACTTTGTGAATGTCTGTTCTGGTTGGAGAAGTCCCTGACAATCAGCTTTATTTTTAAATCTATTTAAATAGTATTTTTTTGTATTTCTGCTTGCTGGGGAAAGTGTGCTAACTAGCAACACAGAAGTTCACAGTCAGTATCTCACACAGACAGCTTGCTTAACTGATCCAGGTACAGTAACATGGATAGAGATGAAGAAAACTACTATGGAAAACATGGTAATTTACTTGCTTTCTTAGGACAATTCAAAACACCTGATCTAAATCTCACGTATTTCAGCTGTGTTATTTCAGTTGACTTAAACGAGGCTGGATCTAGACTCAAATGGTTTTCTGTAACTTCTTCAATTATTAGCAATATTCTAATTTTTTCCTGCATGACATTTGCTAGTTTACTTAAATTGCGGATCAAAGGTAAATTTTACATGTGTATATAGTTGATTTTTATTTTAGGTAAGTAATTTAGAGTTGTTTTTTAAAATTATTACAGTGATAAAGTGTAACAATCAACTTCATATGCTGTTTGGAGTCAGAATTGGTAAATATCTTGTGAATTATTTCTTGTTATGATATTATACTTCAACATACACAAGTTCCATATTATAAGGCAGCCTGTAAAATAGATGTTTTATCTGCAAAGAACGAATATAATCCCAGTTTTTAACCTCAACAAAAGGTGTCAGTCGCCCCTCACCGCCGCTTTCTTCCTTATGCCTACCAAATTCTCAAAGCTTGGAATTTGCTTTCTAAATACATTTGGAGTTTTGCAGCTGGGGAAGTGGTTTGCTTTTACCAGGAACTATGTAGATACTAGAAGCATAAGTAATTCACACCCAAAAAATCTTCTGAATTTTTAAAGAATAGTAGTAATTAAGTAGGGAATTTGAATTTAATTTAGAATTAAGTTAGAAAAATTAGATTAAACAAATGGCGTTTTTCTTTTTTTTTTTTTTTTCTGTTGTTCCATGAAACTGATCACAGTTGTGATCAGCTGTGTCATATGTTTTGGTAATGAGTGTTCCAGGGATCCAGACTACTTCTGACAGTGAATTCTAGTGTATTTTGGACTTAGAATGTTGTTACCATTTCCTACCATATTCTGTAATGAATTTATAGCAAGAGCTCAGTGGCAGAGAAGGTGGTTTGAGCCATGTTACTCTACACCATGCCGCCATAAGCATAGAGATTGCTGGTGTGAGGAACAGTTCTTTGAAGAAGTTTGCAGTACCACAATAATCTTACAGCTGTTAGTGGCTGTTACTATCTCACAGTGTCCATTTTCTTGCTTGTTGGAGAAGAGAATCTCCATTTGAATCAGAGCTCCCTTTCTGGAGTGCTTTGTTTTTATCCTCTTACTTACTAGATCCATTTGGCTGTCTCTGTGCTGAGATGTTACGTTTTCCTGTTCTCTTCCCAAGAGGTATTCGTGTAATCCTTTCTTAAAAGCTTAGAGTCATGAAAATTCCAGTGTATGTTCCAGTGTATAATTGTGTCCTGAAAGATTTCCTAATGCCTAATCTAAACCCTCTTTGCCGTAAATGAAGTTAGCTTCTCTAACTGGTAGAGAAAACAGAACTACTGATCATTGTCAGTTTTGTATGGTGATTGAAGACTGTTATTTTGTGCTCCTTTGCGTAATCACAGGCTTTGAAGTTGCATTCATTTACTGTTTTCTGTAAACCTCCTAGTATCTTCTTTTTAATTAGTCCCTCCACTCTCTCCAGTTTGTATCTTCTGAAATTCTGGTGCCATGATCTAGACATAGTTGTTCCTCTGAGGCTTCATGTGTTCCCAAGCACAAGGAACGGTGACTTTTTTGGCAGAGATTGCTTGACTGGCTCATTCTCTCTTCGTAGTGTGCTGTAATCCTTCAGGATTCTTCTCAATAGTGTTTTTGAATGCAATTATTCTGTATGGATTTCTGAATGGAGTTTGTCTTTATAACTTTTGTTACTTTACAAAAATCACTTTGAAGTGTTATCAAAATCCATTTTGATAAATACTTCTGTCTCCAGAAGTATTTTAACACTTGTCACCTGCACAGTTTCAAAGTGTTCATTCTACTTCGTTGTTCGAATTTTTAAAGAAAACATTGAATAACTTTGGAGAATAAGTTCCTCTAGTAGTGGGATTGAGCTAACTACTAAAATTCAAGAGTGAGAACTTGGAATTTTAATGGATGACTAAGTAAAAATGTTTGCCCATAGAAGCAAATAGACTGTAAGAAAGAATTGTTAGAAATGGACTGGGGTCAGATAGAAAGAGTCATTATAGGATTATATAAATGACATCCCGTATTTGTGGTGAATATCCTGTGCTGTGCTATTCTGGCCCCTCCTTTCCTAGTGATCTGTAGTAGCACTGTAAAAGGTAAGAAAAGGAATATAAGCATGACCAAAACTATGAAATGGCTTGTGTACAAGAAACATTTGAGCAGACCAGGACATTTAAGTATAATAACTTGTAACATTTTTGGTAGCATAACATGCTGCCATGTTATACAGTAGTTATAAACTGACTGATTGCAAGCTTAAAACAGATAAAAGGAGGTAGCACTTCAGTGCCTGATTAACTTGTAGTACTCTGGGATGTAGGGCATTGCAGATTGCTAAAGTATATGCAAGGTAAATAGAGATTCATTGAATCTCAGTTTTTCAATGAATTAAAAACAAATTCATTCACAGCTATTAAACGCAAATTGAGTACTTTTAGTTAAGAAAAATGCAGTTGCAAATCTCTGTAATATCAGTGTTAGGGAAATATTACAGTGTTTGTCTTGGTGTTGCATTCCTCCTCAGATATGGCTCCTTTTAAGATTCAGGGTGTGGGTTCAGTGGATTTTTTTGTGTGATCTGGTGTGGCTGTTCTTCTGTGCTAAACAGGTCCTGTATGAACAATGAACAGAGGTTCAACTTCAATGTGCCTTAAGGCCAGAATTTGTCCATAGGCCATGATGTAACAGACAGATTTGTTCTGGTGGTAAATTATTTTGTAGTAGGAATATCTATTTTGTAGACATTTGTGTTCAAAAAGATTCATTCAATATACAGGTGTTGGCCCAACATTAGGTATTGTGTGTTGTACACTTGATTTCCTGATCATGTATCACAGCATAGCTTCTTCCACTCCCCAGCACTGCTGTCATACATCACTTCTCTAAAGTTTTAATTTTTTGGTCTCTTCTGTGTTAAGATACTTCTGTTGTAGGAGCTTGCAAAGGTGGATGTGAATACCTCACATGAAGGGCGAATAGGATTTTATTAACTACTGTGTTTATTGTACCGGTCTGTGTGTATTTTGATAAAGTTTTTCTGATACAAACCAAGAACAAAGTCTGGCATTTAGTTAATAAGTAAATTCTGCTTTTGAGAAGTTGCTGAATTGTTCTCTAATTGATGAAAGTAAGTATTTTTCTTTGGGGCGCAGGGGAGGAAATTTAGGCTGGTAACACCATGTAATACCAGGGATATTCAGAAGAGAAGATCCTTAAGAAAGCAGTGAAAATGAACTCTGAAGCAGTAATTTGTGTTGTAGTGTTGACATTTGAATGAAGAAGTAATTTTTCATTGCACAGAGTTTTGTTCAGTAGGTCTTCATAATTACTGAACTTTGATAAGTAAAAGTCCCCGAAAGCTGGATAGATAGCTTCAAAAGGAAAAATCCTAATTCTGGTCTGCTGAATGGAAAACTGCTTGTTTCTCTTCATACAGTAGCTCAAAACTTGAAAATTCAAATTTGACCGTAATGTTTTGTTACTCTTTACCAAGTGAGATCATACTGTAATTTCTCTTATTCAGCTCCACATTGGGAGCACAGGTTGGTGGGTTAGTATTGGGTAGGTTTTTAGTATAGTTTTTTTTATGTGTAGAATAAATCAGTTGGAACTATGCTAACCGTGATAGCCTCATTAAAAAGATGCATCATGTTTGACTCCTTCCATCTGTAAACTGTGGCCAGATGTTACTGCCTGTTTCTACAAGGAACCTGGCTTCACCTCCTGATCATTCTGAGGTTCATTGAAAGCAGCAATGATCTCACGGATGTATGCATAACCAACTTCAAAACCTGGTTTACTTTCTGCACTGGGATATGTGGTGGGTACAGTCACTTGAGAGTTAGAGAAGGCACTTGAAACATGTGCTCTTCTGCCTGCTTTGGAGCACTGTACCTCATCTCTGGCTTTGCAGAAGCTGCTGCAGTTACATCACCTGTTAGAGGATAGTGTAGAGCAAAATCAGCATGGCATTTCTGCAGTCTCCAGAACTTTGTCATCTGATAAGCCCAATTCAAAATGGGGAAAACCTGCATCTCTGTGTCTATAAAGTCCTGTAACATAAGCAGTGGGAAATAAGAATAATTCTGAAAGACCTGTAAGTATAATGTTAAGTACAGACTGGGGAATGTGATGCTCCAAGGCAGCCTTGGCTCCAGTGACCATGAGGTGGTAGAGTTTGAGATCCTCAGGGCAGTGAGGGAGGGCATGCAGCGAGCTCGCTGCCCCGGACCTTAGGAGAGCAGATTTTGGCCTCTTCAAGGACCCATGGGATAGAGCCAGGAGGGCAGAGTGGTCCAAGAACGCTGACTGATTTTCAAGGATCACCTCCTCCAAGCTCAGGAGCAATGCATCCCAAAAAGGAGAAAATTGGGCAAAAATCACAGGAATGGGTGGATAAGGAGCTGCTGAGCAAACTCACAGCAAAAAAGAAGCTTTCAAGAGGTGGAAATGGAGACAGGTGGTGTGGGAGGAATACAGACAAGTTTAGGGAAGTCAAGGCCCAGTTAGAATTGAGTTTGGCCAGGGATGTTAGGGAGAACAGGAAAGGCTTCTATGGATGGGTTGCAAGCAAGAGAAATACTAGATATTATGTGGGCCCTCTCCAGAGGGAAATGGGAGACAACTTCCATGCCTCAGTCTTCAGCAGCAAGTACTGCAGCCACCCTGCCCAAGTTGGGAAATGCAAATGCAGGGACTGAGAGGATGAAGACCCTGAGCTCACTATAGAAGAGGATCAGATTTGAGACAATCTAAGGAACCTGAATGTGCTCAAGTTCATGAGACCTAATGAGATTCATCTGTGGGCCCAGAGGGAGCTGGTAGACAAAGTTCCTAAGCCACTGTCCATAATTTTTGAAAAATTTGGATAGGGGAAGTCCCCGATGATTCGAAAAATGGAAATATAACCCCCATTTTTAAAAAGGGGAAAGCAGAAGACCTTGGAAACTACAGACCAGTCATTCTCACCTCTGTGCCAGGCAAGATTGTGGAGCAGATTGTCCTAGAAACTATGCAAAGGCACATGGAAAACAAAGAGGTGATTGCTAACGGCCAGCATAGCTTTATGAAGGGGAAATTGTGCCTGACAATTTTGGTGACCTTCTCTGGCGGGGCTGCAGCATTGGTGGATGGGGCAGAGCAGCTGGCATTGTCTGCCTGAACTTGTGCAAAGCATTTGACACTGTCCTGCATGATATCCTGGTCCCCAAATCAGAGAGACATAGATTTGATGGATAGACCACTTGCTGGCTGGGTGGTCACATGCAAAAAGGTGTGGTCAACAGCTCATTGTCTGTGTGGAGACCTGTAACGAGTGGGGTCCCTCAGAGGTTGGTACTAGGGCTGATACTGTTCCATATCTTTGTCAGCAACGTGAATAGCAGGGTTGAGGCACCCTCAGCACATTCGCTGATGACACTGAACTGTGTGCTACAGTCATATGCTGAGGGGAGAGATGGATCCAGAGGGACTTGGACATGATTGAGATGTGGCCAATGGAAACGTCATGAGTTCAACAAAGCAAAGTACAAGGTCCTACATCTGGGTCATGGAAATCCCAGACACACTAACAGGTTGAATGTAGAAGTAAATGAGAAGAGCCCTGGGAGAAGGATGAAAAACTCAAAAGGAGCCAGCAATGAGCGCTTAGAGCCCAGAAACCGATGGAATCCTGGCTTGCATCCAAAGGAGTGTGGTCAGCAGGTTGAAGGAGGTGATTCTCCTCCTTCACCCCGCTCTTGTGACATTCCACTTGGAGTACTGTGTACAGTTCTAGTGCACCCAAAATAAGAAGTATGTGGAACTGTTGAAGCAAGTCTAGAGGAAGCCATGAAGTCAGTAAGAATTGGAGCACCTCCCCTACAAAGACAGGCTGAGAAAGTTGGGGCTGTTCAGCCTGGAGAAGAGATGGTTACGTGAAGACCTCTTAGGAACCTTTCAGTATCTGAAGAGGTAGTACAAAGAAGCTGGAGAGGGATTTTTTTATCAGGAACTGTAGTGACAGGACAAGGAATAATATGTACAATTTGAAAAAGGAGAAATTTAGGTCAGATATTAAGAAGAAATGAGACATGAACAGATTGCCCATGGAGGCTGTGGATGCCCCAACCCTTGCAGTGTTCAAGGTCAGGTTGGATGGGGCTCTGAGCAACCTAGTCTAGTGGGAGGTGTCCCTGCCCATGGCAGGAGGCATTGGGACTAGATTGTATTTCAAGTCCCTTGCAACCCTTCAACATTCTATGATTCTAGAGAAAAATCAGAAGCACATAGCCTGTAACTGCAGAGAGGTAGGTTCATTTACTCACTGTCAAACACACTTAGCCTGTGACTGGGAGACATAATTCTTGTATCTCAAATATATTGTGAACCTGTGCATAGGCATAGTCGTAGGATGTATATTAAAGGTAATTTATCATGTGGTAAATGTGAGGCCTGCAATCTTTATACGTTAGAAAAAAAAGCTTTAGTCTCATAGACAAAACCTAGGTAATTTTATTGGTGAGTTACTGGTATTGCCCACGTGAAATGATTTTAACAAAACTGATTAAATAGGAATATATGGAAGATGTTCTTCAAAGTCTGATGTTAACATCCCTGTCTGAACAGATTTTATTTTAAATAAGGGCATGTTTTTATACTGTTTTATTTTAAATGCAGGTGAACCAAGGAAATTTGACCCGAAGTTCAGAGGACCTATTCATAACAGGTAAATATTGTAACTCATTCTGTTAAATTCCTTTGGTGAACAGGGGGTAAAAAATTTTGTTAGCAAAACTTGTAAATTTGATTCTGTAAGTCTTCTAAATCCAGAACACCATCTTTACTACCCTTGAGGATGTATGATTAGTGGGGAGTATTAAGCTGTGTTCTCTTAAGTCCTTTTATTTTGTGTGGCTGGTATTGACTAGAATCTGCCATTTTACCTTGTGTAGTAGTTCTGATATACTTCTTTGTGACAGCCTCCTACCAGAACCATCTGGCTGGACTTCACTTAGTTTTATGAAATGCAGATGAAAGCATGTTACCACTTAGAAGGTTCATTAGTTTACAAGCAGAGCGAAATTGCTCAGAAAGCATCTAAGGAAATCATGGAATCACTAAGGTTGGAAAATGCCTCCAAGATCTTCAAGTCCAACTTTTAATCATGGGCAATTTTTCAGTGTTTTTCCGGATTTAGAGAGCTAAGTTCTAAACTAGCATCTGCTGTCCTTATCTACTGAGAAGAATAAATTAGAGAACCACAAGTTACTTCAGTTTTATCATTCTCAAGAGAAAATTTATGACAGAGAAGAACACTGCAGTCTTGTCATACTATCATTTGAACACACATACTGTTCTTATCTATGCAGGATGTATTCCTTCCTTTCTGAAAGCTAATAATTTTAGAAATAAATAGAAATACTTGTTTAGGGAGTTCGTCCCAATTTGTGAAGTATCTTTATGATACTGCCAGTGTATCAAGCCAAGCTTGACCGGTGTCAGAACTGCTTCTGAACAGAGAATAGAAAAACGAGAAGCATTGTTTCAGCATTGCTTCTTCAACTTTGAGCAGTTGTCCTATCTTCAATTACTGTCATATTGACCCTGGATCCTGTACCACCTTGGCCTCACCAAAAGTTTATTTCAGTGAGATGATAAATCTGTGCCTCTCTAGAGAAGTGTCCACACTTGGAAACACATTTCAAGTTCTCAAACTGTTTAAAAAACCTGCTCTCTTTGTCTCTTTTATGTTAAAAATATTTCTCTGTAAGAGGAAACATAGATTGGAAAACAGAAAGAATGACAGTTGCTAAAAATGACAGTTCTGAGGCAGGTGTCCTGTAGTACTTCTTGCCACTTACACGATCACTTATAAGATAAGTGATCTCATGGGTTCAGTGTTGTAAGGTATTACTTGTTTCAACAATATTTAAATCTGTTCCTCAATATGTTCTCATTGTCTACAGTGAAAAAAACATACACGTTTATTTGCTGGTCTTGCTGCAAAAACAGGACCTTACACCTCAAACATCAGTTTGTGACTAACACTTCTGCAAAGTGCTGGTGCAGACATCTTATTCAGATGTTAAAATACCCTATGACAATCAGTGGTTTTGGAGTCATATTAAACACGTTATTTCTACAAAGTGTTTTCTTCTTGCCCCTAGGCACTGCACAGACATTATTTGCTGTGTGATCTTCATAGTTGTCATTCTGGGTTACATTGCATTAGGAGTTGTGGGTAAGTAAACGCAGGTATAGTAAAGCATTTTCCTATGGAGGGGAAGCAGCTTTGTGAATGTTAGAACTTTTAATTGAAATGTCCCTTTTGCTTATATTTGTGCAAAGCTTTCCAATCAATAAGTAATGCCTTTCATAGAAGCAAATAATAAATTAACATTCAGTATCTGTTGTAATTCACAGAATCACACACTGAGTAAGGCTGGAAGGGACCACAGTGGGTCATCTGGTCCAATATCCTTGCTCAGAAGGGTCATCCAGAGTATATGGCACAGGATTGCGTGCAGATGGTTCTGGAATATCCCCAGTGAGGGAGACTCCACACCCTCTCTGGACATTCTGTTCTAGTGCGTGATCACTGCACAGGGAAGAACTTCTTCCTCATGTTCAGGTGGAACTTCTGGGCATCAGTTTCTGCCTGTTCCTCTTGTGCCATTGTTGGGCGTCACGGAGCAGAGTCTGGTCCATGCTCTGCCCCTTCCCTGCAGATGCTGACAGACAGGGATGAGGGCTGCTCTCAGATGTGTCTCCTCTCAAGGCTGAACAGCCCCAAGCTCCCTCAGCCTTTCCTGGTCAGGGAGATGCTCCAGTCTCCCATCATATCTCCACAGCCTCCGCTGAACCCGCTCCAGGAGCTCCATGTCCCTCTTGTCCTGAGGAGCCCAGACCTGGACACAGCACTCCAGAAGTGCCTCACAGGACTGAGCAGAGGGGCAGGATCACCTCCCTGACCTGCTGGAAATGCTCTTCCTGAAGCACCCTGGGATCCCATTGGCCTCTTGGTCCCCAGGACAAACTGCTGGCTCAGGGACAGCTTGTTGTCCCCCAGGGCCCTTAGGTCTTTCTCTGAAAAGCTGCTTTTCTGCTGGTAATTAGGGAGAAGTTCAAAGATTAAAAAACCCCTAAAAATCGAGTGTGTTCAAAAAGATGACATGGTTTGATAAGTTTGCAATCATAAAGCAACTGATGGAAAGTTTCAGGCAGCAAAAGCTAGAGAAAGACAGTTTGGGTTGAGAGCAGCCCTGAGGAGAAGTAATTGGCAATGCTGATTGATGAGGTTTGGGCATGAGCCAGCCATGTACACTTGCAGCCCAGAAAGCCAAACATATCCTGGGCTGTGTTGAAAGAAGTGTGGTCAGCAGGTCGAAGGAGGGGACTCTTCTCTTCTGCTCCACTCTTGTGAGACCCCATCTGCAGTCCTGAATCCAGCTCTGGGGCCCCCAGCACAGGAAGGACATTGACCTGTTGGAGCAAGTCCAGAGGAGGCCGTGGAAGTGCTCTGAGGACTGGAGGACCTCTGCTATGGAGGCAGGCTGAGAAGTTGGGGTTGTTCAGTGTGGAGAATGGAAGGCTCCAGGGAGTCCTTAGAGCCCTTTCCAGTGCCTAAATGGTCTCCAAGAGAGCTGGAGGGACTTTGCACAAGGACATGGAGTGACAGGACAAGGGGAAATGGCTCCTAAAACTGACAGAGGGCAGAGTTAGATTGGATATTAGGAAGAAATTCTTCCCTGTGAGGGTGGTGAGGCCCTGGCACAGGTTGCCCAGAGAAGCTGTGGCTGCCCCATCCCTGAAGTCTTCACGGCCAGGCTGGAGGCGGCTTGGAGCAGCCTGGTCTAGTGGAAGGTTCCAATCAATGCCCTTGTCATTGTCTGTGAACACTCAGATTTGTATACATAGTTAGCTCCTCTTCTTTCATCTTGTAATAACCATTATTTTATAAGTCCATGACATCATATTTTGGATACCACCCTGATATGTGTGCACCGAGGGTAAAAAGTGAACTGGATTGCTTTCTTACAGGTTAATCCATATCTTCATTCAGCTTACTGTGCCTTGTATTTTAGTTTTTCATTAGGAAATCTACTCATCAGTGCTCTTCAGTGGTGATCAACAAAGTATAAAATGGTACTTTAGAAGTGATACATTTTCATGCTAGCTAGTTTTAATCATTAACTGTGTACACTTGACTAAAATGTTAAGAGGTACTGTATATTTTGCAGCTTGGGTGCACGGGGACCCCAGGAAAGTGATTTATCCAACTGACAGCTATGGGCAGTTCTGTGGTCAGAAAAATACCCTCAATAAGTGAGTATTAAATCCATTCACATACCTTTATTACTCGTGCACTGTGAATAAGATGTGACGTTTCAATTCTCTCTGTCCAAGAGACAGTGACACTCTTACTGTATTTATTCCAAATAAAGTTCAGAAATATATTAGTTTCTTAGTGCAAATCCAGATCCAAATTATTACTGTAATGCAGTTGTTTGTGTCATTTAAAGAATATTTTATAAGGTATCAATATAACTTCAACATAACATTGAGTAGTTGCGTAGAAAGTGACTAGCTGGCACAGCTTCTAACTGCCAAAGTTTGGGTAATTAATAACCTGTTGAGTAATTCTTCATCCACATTGGGATAAGAGTAGTCCTAAGGCATTGTAGCCTGGTTTATAATTTTTCTCAACATGCACCAAATAACAGAAAAGTCTGTAGTGAAAGGCTCTTGGTTTTTTTCTGGTGCTTATCCAGTGCCAGTAGAGAGAAGGCTGAGTAGTCTGGGAGATGGGCAACTGTAACCACACCCTCCTTGGATAAACAGGAGATAAATAGAGCCAAATGGCTCTATTTACTTACCTCTGTTTTCCAGTCTTTTTAGATTTTGAATTGTAAGAGTTAAATTAATTAGTTGATACCAACAGAGCACTTACACATGAAAATAGCTGCTCAGGGAAGAAAGATGTTGCATCAATATTTTCTGTGAAAATCTTACATGGTTTATGAAACAGAATTTTTAAAAAGATTTGCTTTTTCACTCACCTTCTTCCTTTCAAAAGGTAAGTTTTAGGCACCCTTGTCATGCCCTTGTCATTCTCAAGAAGCTGGATGCTATGCTAGTGTTTCATAACAACTCTTTGCATCTTCTTTCTTTCCCCATTTTGTTTTCTGTGGAAAAAAAATGATGAAGCCACTGTCCAAAGGGCAGTTCAGAAGGGGAGGTGCAGGAAATAGAGACTGGAACAAAAGCAGAGCTAGGACTACATATCCTCTCTAGTTTTTTTCACAGAGGAAACAGGCTAGTGCAAGAAAACCTGTTCCACTCTTTGACTGTCCTTCACAGCAATTGTTGAGAGTCAAACTTCCTGAAGAGGAAAAACAAGGAGAAAAAGTTGTAGTGGTGTGTGTTCCCCTCACTACACCCCTTCTCTGCTCCCCGCTTTGCTGCCAGTTTGTCCTTGTCTCCTCTGTCGCCAGTAGGAAGTAGTGGACAAATGGCTTTCAGAGTCTCAGCCACATAGCTTCAATATCCTGTGTGATGTGGACCCAGGTGCTTCTTTCTGATTCTTACCATTCACTCCCATTCCCTCTTTCTCTTTGTTACTTGAGTCTTCTCTTCAGGTATTACGCTGTGGTTTTCGGTTTGTATTTACAAATGACCCTCACTATATAGGATTGCTGGAGAATAGTACAGCTAGTGAGACTGCACTTTGGCATTTATTTGGTACATTGAGGAGATTCTTATAAAAATACAAACCAGAAGGCACGTAATACAACCTACTGGAAAAGCGAGAGTGTTTATGCCAGTAGGCCAGGACAACCCTCTGAATGAGTCCCTCTAGTCCCTGGAGTTGGGCTGTGGATGTACTTGTGAGGCTTTCGTCAATACCATTGTTTTTCAGATTCCCTGAAAGTAAGCAGTGTGAAAGGCTAACCCAGTACTATAATTTTCCAAAGTCCCCAAGGGTTTAGTCTGAGACATTTTTCTTGGAAAGTAATCGCAGTCTTCATGTTTTGAATCTTGTCTTTGTAACAAGTATTTTCAACAATCTCACTGTGGAGTAGAAAAGACAACCTAGAAACCAAACCAACACTCACAGCTTATGCAAAAACCCATTTGAACTCCAGTGAATGCCGTGCAGTCAAATAAATTCTTTTTGTATTGCCATGAAAGTCTCTGTTAAATCTCTTCATGTCTTCTTGTAATCTGTCCATTAGTTGCCATGTAATCTCTAAACTTTTTTTTGCCTTCTACAGAGCATAATGTACTAATGGAATACAACACAGTTTCATTATACAGAATACAGACCTAATTCTCAGTGGCTGTTTTCATGTGTTGTGTATATGTTTAAACTTTCTTTTCTGCTGTCAATACCAGCAAGTGGGCCAAGAAAAAGAAAAAGACTTCATTAATGGTTTTGAGCAGCTCACAGATCATAAATACCATCAAGAAACTATTGAAGAATGATTACGTTTCAGTCCAAAATTGTGTTCTACTAATTTGAAGAAATAGCAGCTAATGGTATTGAATTGGTTTTGCCAGGATGCATCTTTTCTTAAACAGTGCATAGCAGAATATACTTCAGTGAAAACAAGTTAACCTTGTAAAATGTCAGGCAGTTGAGTTAATTCCAGTCTTAAAGGGAGCTTGAATGTGCAGTGGTGCTATTTAATGGCTTTGAAGGCATAGCCATATTCAGCAATTGGTGGGAGTCACGTGATGGTGGGAGAGCAGAGGATATGTCCTGGACTGGGGGATACAATGAGATGTAGAAGCAGGACTGGTATTGAAGCAGGACAGATAGAAGAGGGGCAGCCTTGTTAGCCCAAGCACCCTACATTGTTAATTACTGCCATCCTGCTCACAAGACAGAGCTCCCACTGTGCTGCATTGCCATGGTGAAGGGCAGTGGGGGCTCATACACTGTTTTGTGGGGTCTCTTCACATCACAGAAGCATAGAATAGCCTGAGTTGGAAGGGATCTTAAAGCTCATCTCGTTCCAACCCTCATGCCATGGCCAGGGACACCTTCCACTAGACCAGGTTGCTCTGCTCAACCTGATCTTGAACACTTCCAGGGATAGGGCAGCCACAGCTGCTCTGGACAACCTGTGCCAGGGCCTCAGCACCCTCACAGCTGAGAATTTCTTCCCAATATCCCATCTCTGCCTACTCTCTGTCAGTGGGAAGCCATTCCCCCTTGTCCTGTCACTCCAGGCCCTTGTAAATAGCCCCTCCATGTTTTTTTGTAGTCTCCCTTCAGGTACCAGAGAGCTACAGTTAGGTCACCTCAGCCTTCTCTTCTCCAGGATGAACAATCCCAATTCTCTCAGCCATTCCTCATGGGAGAGGTGGTCCATCTCTCTGATCAACTTGGTGGCCCTTCATAGTCCATAGGTGGGCATATGCACCATTATTTCTTACAGGGAGACTGCATAACCCTGACTAGCTGGCTTTGAAGTCTTGTTTGAAAAGGGCAGGACTACTGCCATATTATCTTCACTAGAGCTGTCCGATAATTTCGTGACATAGTGAAGATTAGAAGCACATTTTGCTGTCTTCCAGACCCAAGTCTTTAAATCAAGAGATCTTGGGGTCCTCAGTTTCCAACTAATCCAGACTGAAGTGACAGCTACCACAAGGCCCCAAGTTCGAGTAGATGTCAAGTATGTGGGACTGACAGATTGACCCTTATTTATATCAAAGGGGATCTTGTCAGTGTTATTAGTAGATGCTATTATCATTCTGTTTTCTGGGCAACTGCTTTTGGTTTCCAGGCATAAAAAGCTTCTAATTGATTTTGGTGCCACCTTCTGATCAATAAAAATGAGGCAGCTTTTACAGTGAAGCATTTGCTGATGGTGAGTTTGCGTGCAGTGCATACACAGAATATTTGTGGCACAGTGACTATGGTGTTCAGGGTTATTTTACAGACCTCACCCTTTCGAGGCAGGACTACAGATACATGGATTATTTCAGCTTAAAATCTTGCTGCCGAAAAAAGCTTGTCAAAATTAGTGTTCTTTAGAACAAATACTTCTGGTTTCATAGATGTCTTAATGTGAAACATTCAGGGTCTGCTTGGGATTTTTTTTTGTCTTATGTTTGCAGTATGGATGTTCACAGTAATAAAATTAAATATCAATGTATGCTATAAGTTTTGGAATGGTAGGATGTATAAGCACCGATAGTTATGATGATAGTTATCTTATATCCAATTCCATAGGAACAAGACCATTTTGTTTTACTTCAACATTCTGAAGTGTGCCAGCCCTGTTGTGTTAATAAATCTACAGTGCCCTACAACACAGGTAAGCGAAAATGTAGAGAGAAAATATTTTCCCTGCGCCCTAGTCATGGTGCTTAAAAATGAGACATATATTTGTTTGGATTTAAAAATTGTTGCTCATGTTCTTCAGAATATAACATGATTGTTTTATAGATGACTTGTAGTACACACTCTGTGTAGCCTGTGACGGTCAGAAAAATGAAATTGAAATGCACAAGATTGTGTATTTTGGATAAGAGTAGACAAAAAAAGTCTGCTGACTTGAGTACAGCAATTTGTTACTTATGAATTCATTGCAGACAACTATCCAGTAGTATTCAGTGCATGCAGAAAATATTGATTGATACCTAAGATTTTCAAAGCTAGACATGTTCAAGAAACTGCATAGTGCCAGTGACAGGAGTATCTGGGTGTGGTTGGAGCCTATAGCACTTTCAAAAGCAAAGATTTTGAAAGCTTCTTCTTGCCTTATGCCATAATTTGTACTCCCTTTCTTCTGCTGTGACTCCTCATGAAGTTGTGAAATAAACCCAGTCACTGTATTTGTGTGGGTTAAAATTAACCTCCTGATCTTTCTTACAAGACCGTTTTCCTGACCATAAAACGTGGAAATCTCCAACAAGAAAGAGCAAGAACCCTCTTAACACTTGCTAGTTGCTGTCAGAATGAAAACTTGCTCCATCAACTGCAGATTTGCTTCAAGAATCTGTCCACATGCAGACACTGACACTCTTACCCTGCAGTCTTTAGACTCTCTTACTAGAATAATTCAGTCTGTTTAGAAATATGAGGTCATTGTGTGGGATTTGACTGGTGCGGTGGCCAAGTTGGCGATGGCCATGAATCAAATAGGGTGAAATACTTGTTGAAGAAGAGTTTTTGGGAGCAGTGTAATTATTTTTTAAATTTTCAAATATGCAACAACTCCAAAACGAAGAATGTTTTTGAATGCTGTTTGTTACTGTGGATGGTTAAATTCCTGGTCTTTTTGGAAAATGCTGAAGAAATGTTTGTTTGATAATTCGTCTTTTGAACTGCAAACAGGGTCCTTCATACCTGTCCTATCCATATAAATAGCAGGAGAAAAAAACCCCAAGAACTAACATGAGAAGAACTTCAGTTCTCAAATAAGACTGGATTTGAAAACTGTTATTACAGTCCATTGCATCCATAGACAGCACATTTCACTGCCTGTTTCATAGATAGGAAACAGTTTATATTAAAGTGTGTACTTTAACATTTGTCACCTGTTGTCCCAACAAGGACAAAACTCTTCTTTCTTTGTTCTTTGGCCTGTGGGTAGTCCGTAGGACTGAAATACTCATCTAGAAAGACCCTCTTGCAGCATCTGCCCTGTACTAAGGATTAGTAAAAGATCTTTTCCCAAAATTCCTTTAGGTGAATTACATATGGCAGAATGCCCTTGACATGAAAGACCATTTTGTGCATGATATCTCTCTGGTACTTAGACAGCAGAGCTTTGCAAAGGGTGTTTGGATACTACAGGTTTGGAAACAAACTGCCTTCTAGAAAAGGCTGAAACTTGCTGTGAAGATGGAATTCAAACCACCTCACAGTCTTTAATGCTGAGGAGTCAGAATGTCTATCCACTTCTGTGATTCCAGTGAACAGCAGAGCCTTCAGAGTCTGTTTATTGAGGCAGCCACTTCTCCATATCCTAAATCTGAATCACAGCTTCTGAGTGGATGCATTCAATAAGCCCCAGTCATCACCTGATTTCTCACAGAAATCCAGCTTATAATGGCTGTACCTTGAGTCATGGGAACTTCATTCTTGACATGTGCATCCCCTGGCTTTGTAACTAGGGGAGATCCATTCTTAGTCAGCAGTTAAAAGTCACTTTTGAGTGATTTACACCTAACTGACTTGACAATATTTGTAGAGATGTATTTGACCGAAGAGGTTGTGTAGAAGGGTGGAATAACATTACCTAAGACTTTTGATTTTATTGAGACTTTCTTTAAATAAAGTTCTCCTTACACATGTAATAGAAAGGAATTGCATGTATCCTGTGAAAGTAGCTGTCACACCACCTTGCTCATATACACTGCTGCTGATAGGTGTAGAGAAGGACCTGACAGGTTTTTTTCTTGCTGTCCAAAAAAATAAATAATACTCTTTTCAGCAGACTGAAAGCTCTTCTTATCTACCAGAATGTGTAGAACCTAAGAAGATACAGAGAGGGGCTTGGTATGCCAGATATGAGGAGAACGCACTTTGGAAGTGTTTTCTATCAAAGAATTCTAGAAGTATTCATTTAGGGAATCAAAAGGACAACATATGTCCCTTTCTAAATCCTGCAGTAAACATTACTGAAGGCAGTGGGATTTTCCTTGCTTTTTCATTACACCAACTTTCCTTACCCTTCTCTACCCGGAGTGTATCTTTACTTACTTTTTTCTTTCTTGCAGCTTTGTGTCTCAAAGTGCCCAGACAGGTTTGCAACCTACATTGATGTTCAGGCTTCCTACAGATATAGACCAGATCAGTGGAATTACTTCAGGCAGTTCTGCAAACCTGGTTTTAACAATCCTCGCAAGGTGTGTATGTATCAGTAGATGATAAAGTACATTTTTTCTTCAAGCAGTATGTAATATGCATGATTTTACTGAGCTGCATCAAAGATTCGAATTATTGATTTTAGCATATAAGGAGATGTCCCATTTATGGGATTTGACAGTTGTTTAATCCGGGGTGAAGGTCTTGAATGCACACTAAAGCTCCCACTCTTCAAATGATTGCTGTTTGCTTAATAGACTATCTGCAGCTACTCGTGTAGTTGCAGTACTGTGGCAAGCAGTATCCTTTAGTACTTAGGTACCCCACAGCAGTAGAGTGGAGTGTCTCAAACCAATGCTTAAGGCTCCTAAATCATCTATAGCTACTTAGAAAGTTAGCTAAGAAAATTAATCTTCATGTAATTGATTTTGCATTCAAATGTACTGCATTACTTCTCCCATCTTTAAAATGCCTTGAAATTCAGCTATATTAATTGGGTTAAATTCTTACTTTTCTTTGAGAGAAAAGGTGAAGGTCAGGCAAGGAACAATTGCCCAGTAAGTTCCAGCTTAGATGTTGATCCAAAGGTCTTTTCTTTTTTGTCAATAGAAAAGAAAAGAAGAATAGTCTTTTCCCAAATCACAATGACAATTTGGATTCTCACTTAGATATAAATGTATCTTGCAGCTCCACCAGTGAAATTTAGGGAGGAGGCTACAAAGCCCAGTTTGGGGCATTCCCTCAGACTGGGTGAGAAACAAAAAACAGTGGTTAACACTGCTATGTATTCAGCATTCCTATTTTTCCCCTTTTTAGTCTGTTGCTCAAGTCCTACGTGATGAAGATTGTCCTTCGATGATCATTCCAAGCAGGCCTTGTGAGTGGTTCTACTTCTTACACACATCTTAGCAGATTGTGAGCATTCATATTAAAGCACAACTCCAGTCTGAAATATGTTTTGTGGCAACATCGCTAGGAGCTGTCTGTTATCTGACATTGACATCCATTCAATTTTAAAGTAGAAATCAATTCAATTTAAATGTATAAATATTTATTAATATTTTTTCTGACAGTCATCTGGGAACATTCAGCGTGTGATCAGGTCAAGCTGAGCTCTTTCTTGCTCTTGAATCATCACTGATAGCAAAAGCTCTTCAGCTCAAATTGTGCCTTCCAAAATGAGAACAAGCAATGCCATTGGCATAAAGAAAATGCTACCAATGTTGGAAGGATCGTATGGCCAGCTGTTCAAGTTCAAATGATACTTCAGCTCAGTTACAATGCAGCTCTCTTTTCAGTGCAATGCTGGCTATGCAGGGCATACAGAGGAATTAAGGGGATACAGAGAATTAAGGGGCCAAAAATGTCACTATGGTCAGCAAGTGTTTCTGAGTAGATTACCACTGATCTCAGAGGTCATCTCAGCTGCACAAGTGTAGTACTGACACAGAATCTTACAGAAATAAGAAATTGCTGTTTATTTTTGCTATACTTTAAAGTAGGGATGATGTAAACCAGGAACAGGTCATTAAAAGGAGAAAATATGGATTAAATTTTTAAAACAGAGTATGAATTTGTATGAAAACTGAAGTACTGACCCAAAAGACATGAAATAATTTGCAAAGAAGCTCTTACATTCTTTTAGACTACATCAAGGGGCAAAGATGACAGAGGGAGGAAAAGATATGTTGTGTTGCTTAATCATTTAGTTAGAATAATTTCTGGGGGAGATACACCAGACTGAATATTGAACCCTGGCATCGATATTTATTGGAATCTGGTAAGGAAAGCACTGAATGGTTATATGAAGTACAGCTGTGAAGGAGAACTCACCTGCTCTTCTCTTTGGAATGAAGCCAAGGATGTTTTGCAGCAAAGAACAGGGCAGCATAAATGAGTATGCAAACATCTCTCCTTTTCTCACTTTTTTACAATCTCCTTCTCCCTCCCTCTCTCTCACCAGTAGTTTCTTTCTTTTTTCCATTCCTTCATCTCCAAGAGTATCTAGTGATAGTGACTGGAGCTCATCTGGCATATAAGGAAACTCACACTTGCTGTTATGTATTGTTTTGGGTGCTAGTATGATTCGTGACCAGTGAAGCTGAATCTGTCCCTGGGGGCTGGTCTCATTATTACCATAAAACGGTATTTGAGAAGCTGCAGTTTTTATAAGCTGCCCAGATACTGACAGAGAGTAAGTTCCACACGTATTACAAATTCTTAAACACCTACATATAGTACTGTTGTTATTTGGTAGGACCTAGAACCTCAAGATGAAATCTATGATCCCACCCTGCCTGAGCTTAGACAAAAATGCCCCAGAGCATAAAAACCATAATCTTGACTGTAATGGCTCTTCCAAGCTCTGTCAACGTCAACATATTGTTAGATAATCAGTTGAAAAACAATTGACTGTGAATCTGTAATTATTTAAATATGTTACAAAACACACATGATAAAAGCAGAGCTTGACATGAAATGTAATATGCAGTCTTTGTTTTGGTATTTTGAATAGTTTTGAAGAGATGCTTCCCAGACTTCTCCACAAAGAATGGTGTGTTGACTGTGGCAAATCAGACTACATTCAAAGATGGAAGAGGGAAAACGAGAAATGTAACTGATCTCAGGGAAGCTGCAAAGTAGGTTTTACCCTTCTTCAGTGTTTGTTGAATTCTGAGATTGTGCAATAATTTAGTAATGGAAAAATAATCAGAATCTGTTGTAGCAAATGACTGAGGATACCCAAGCAAGACTTGGTAGTAAATGGTCTCTCTGTGCCTGAGCACTTCCAAAGTTCCATCAAGGAAATCCAGCACTGTGGTGTGCAGAAAAGAGCCAAAAGTGTGAAAAGTTTTAGTCTGATTGTCTCAGTCATTTGTTGAAATGATTCTTGTTTTTCCTAGCAAAAATTAGTTTTGCTAGGAGGGTTTAATGAGGTTCAAGATGCAATCCTCATGCTGCAGGACTCAGGCCAGCCAGTAGTGGCCTTGGCTATCCTGTTGTGTGATGACCTTTCCACTATCATGGGCTGGCCTAGTACTTTAGGCATCTCACCTCATCAGAGTGGTCCTGCTTTTGGTAAAAAGTAATTAATGTATTGGGCTATTCTTCAGAAAACAATTATATGGACAAGCACTCAGCAGGATAGGAAAACAGTTCCATGAAGTTGCTTCACTGACCTGCTTTCTGGTTCTGTGCTATTAGCAGTTCTAGATCACAAGTGTTTGTCCCTTGGTACATTGCAGATATTGATAGTATACACTTGTCTTGTGACATAATAAGCAATTCTGACAATAAAGCCTTTTTAATAATTTTTTTTTCAGGACTGATAGAGACATTCTTATGCAGTTTTTTTCTTTGCTGTAAATGTGATTGATGTTGGCTCAGTGACAGAACTGGAGCTAAAAAATTGTAATATACTCTTATCGCTAGCAAAGATATTTCAAATTCTTTCACTGATCCTATTTGTTATCTAAATAAATTCTCATTTTCTTTTTCTGAAGCAACCTTTTCTTTGATTTGTCTTTTCTCAGTGGCATCAATAATGTCCTGGATGCAAGATCAGTTGGAATGAAAATTTTTGAAGACTATGCCATTTCTTGGTATTGGATTTTAATGTAAGGGGGTTTTTTTGTACTTTTAGTGTTTCCAAACTCTTTTTGGAGTGTGCAGGGAATAAAATCATAGATCATGTATGTGTTTGGTACAAATCCTACTTAAAAACTCAAGGAGGAACTGTAATTTCCTTTTATCACATGATAGTAAGGTTGTTATGGTTCTGTGCGTGAGGTAAGGATAGTACAGCATACATACACAGAGTGTCAGTTGATCTGGAATAGCTTTTTAATGTCCTGCCAGACAGAAAATTAGATGGTGCTGTGTTCCTTTGCAGGACCCATGTGTGTGGTAATTCCAAAACTGAAAAATCTTAATTAAGTGACTTTCAAGCCAGTCTCAGTGTCACTAGTATATATATACAAACAGATAGTTTCTAAATTTGTGCAAGAAATATACAGTTAAATCCATTATAATCCCAAAGGCCATTATAAATCCACAAATCCAATGCAGCAGGCAAAGCAACATCAAGAACCAAAATTACTGAACAGTATTAACCTTATATTGCAATTGATATTCATTAATCACCACTTAATTAAAATGCAGCACTGAAACAGAAGAAGTAGCTACTTTGCTGAAGCGAATATGTAAGTATTTGTGAATTCCTGGCCCATTAATATTGGTTTTAATGGCCCAGGGTGTTGATCTGTTTAAACAGGAACAGAAGTCATCTCCAGGTGAGAACCTGTAACATGCACATGTTAAACATACATTAGTCAATCCTGAATGCAAATCCATGACAATTAATACATACTTTAGATAATAATTTGGAGATTTAGTTGGTTCAGAAACGCAAGTTGTCAGCTTTTAAAGGTGTTCAGTCACTGGTGGAAAGACAGCTTTCTCATAGTCTGATACTCTGCTCACAATATTTAGTGGCTGGAGACTGACAGATACTCAGCACAGTTGGGTCTCTCTGTCTCTTACTGAAACCAGGCTTATGGTACAGATTCTTTCAAAGGAGATACCACTGAACGCATAGGACAGAGAACTGACAATTTTTTTGAACAGCAATTCTAAATATTGAAGCAAATTTCCACATTTCAAATATGATATTTTTTTGTAAGGAAGCGTTGCTACTTTAAAGTAGTTGGATAGAATTTTCTTCTCACTTTTCACCAAATGATAGCATAGATCAAATTATTTCTGGACAAATATATTTAAGTTACAGAATTTGGGTGATGTCAGTAAAGGCTTAACAGTGAAGGGAGGCTGGATTAAAATTTAAATACGGAATTGCTGTAGTCTTTTTAGCATACCCCAAAAGAACTATGGCTTCAAGCCTCAGTTTAAGGGAACTAGTCTGTTGAAGACAGTTGCTACTGTGTACTCAGTTTTGGTGTTACTAGGACTCACATATAGCTGAAGATAACTTTAGTTAAAGATAATTTACTGCTTTCAAGATGGAACTCCAAAACAGCAACTTTTCTTGAGGAATACATCCTGAATTTCAGTAAGTCATTCAGACAGGGAAAGTACATCAGGTTAGGAAGCCTTTAAAGCGATAGGACTTAAGGCAAGCTTACAAAGGTTTAACTAAATAAGCTGATGTTATTTTTTTATTGTCCTTCTGCACATCTGGCTTAGTTTGCCCAAAACATCTGCTTTTGATTTTTATGATCAGGCTGTCCCATTTTTTAGCTTTGGTTATTGGCTAAATAAGCTGGGAACATTCAGAAGAAAAGTTACTGAACACAGGCAAGAAGGGGGTTTAAATTTTTTTGAGTCTGTACTAATAAAAAATTCTGATGTAACGCCTACTAAAAATAGTGAGACATTAAATGTTCTTTGAGGCACCTGAGCTGGATATTTGTTTGATGGGATTAATATTCATTTTGCTTTATTCATAATGGTTTAGAAAGCCTTATGGAGTAAAAAAGCCTTTTGCAATAATTTTTTCCTTTCTGACTTGCTTTCTAGGAGTGAAATGAAAACAAATATTATATTATATTATATTATATTATATTATATTATATTATATTATATTATATTATATTAATGAAGAGAAGGCACTGTAGATGTCTTTCCTAGGGGCTCCATAGAAAGGCTTTTAACAGTTTCTTTCCATGCATCGTAATGTCATGATCATTTCCTCTTCTGATTAGTAGAAGCGGTGATGAGTAGAAATTATGTCCTACTAACCTCTTTATGGTTTTCCTCCTAAATTTAATTCTTCTTTCTTTCTAGGAAGCTCCTAGAATGTTGTTTACTAACATTGTTTCTTTGCAAGCAGGGATTTTCAGTGGAGGACTTAAACCAGCAACTTCCCCACACATAGGTATTCCTCCTATTTAACTTTCTGTACTGTAGATTAGACCATGGCCTGAAAAAGACAGTGAGTTTTTCAGCTGGTGTAAGGGACAAAAAAGGCATTATATTAATCCCATTCAACCAGCCTGAGAACCTAGTGCACATAAACATTTCAGGCTCTGCCCTGTGAGATCATCATATATAAGCTGTTTGTTTGTAATGGCAGATAACAGCCATGAGAATGTATTTCATAATGAAGATTTTGAAATACATTTTTACAAATCATTCTCTTATGTGAGATGAAGTGACCCTCATTTGGAGTAACAGCAAAGTGAATAGATTCTCACACTTGTTTTCCCTGTGTTTCTGTTTCTTCACTTTCTAGTGGGCTGTTCATTGCAATGATGCTGAGTCTGCTCTTCCTTGTGCTATTGAGGTTCACAGCTGGGGTTCTCTTCTGGATTTTCATCTTTGGTGTGATTGGAATTATAGGTTATGGTAGGTGTAATTTTCTAGCCTCTGAGACTATTTTTTCTTATTGCTTAAGTTTGGGCAAGGAAAATCAGTAGTTACTTCAATTAAATGCTACAATTGGGTGAATTAATGCCTAGTTTTAGACACAGTTAAGTGAGGACATAAACGGCAGCAAAATATAGTAAGAATCCAGCTGTGCTGATACTTAGCACTGGATGTAGTAACCTGCATTATCTATGCACAGTATGCTTAGTCTGTAATCACCTGTACTGGTATTTCTTTCTCATATATGTGATATCATGACTTACTAGTCTCATAGTGATGCATTTTTGGGTTTTGCTTACCTGACAGGCTTATACAAAAGCAAAACACTTGGTCTGTAAGATTTTTTTTTAAATTTGTCTTTGCATTCTTCAGACACACTCCTGTTATATTGATTGTTTTTTAAAAGGCATCTGGCATTGTTACTGGGAGTATGATCATCTTAAAGGAATACCTGGATCTGACCTCACTGTTTATGATATTGGATTCCAGACAGACTTCAAAGTGTACCTGCAACTGAGGCAAACATGGTTAGCATTTAGTAAGTGCCCTTTAAATTCGGTATCTGTTAATGGATATTCAGGAAAATCAATCAGTGTCTTGATACACTTTCTGCCTTGGTAAATCTCCTCCTCTACATATGTTGCTCAGAGAAGAAAGCAGAATTCCCTTCCTTTGTATTGTGTAAAAATGTGCTTTTTTCAAGGAGACTACTATATTTGTAAAGGGAAATAATGCAATTACACTAGTGGTAAGAGTGAAAAAATCTTTTGTTATTAGCATTCTACTTCCTGTGTGTTCAGTCTTCATCATGGGGAAAGCAGAAGGTGATAATTAAGTTAGTCATGGTGAAGTTGCATAAGGAAGGGTACTTTTCTCTCAGATTATTTTTCCCCCCTATTTGAGAGCCCCAGAAATGACATTAATAAGTCACATTAATAACTGCACTTCCTTGTATCTTAGAACCATAAAATATGCTGAGTTGGAAGTGGCCCTTTGGGATCATCAAGTCCAGTTCCTAGCCCTGCACAGGACACCCCAACAATCCCACCTTGTGCCTGAGAGTATTGTCCAAACGTTCCTTGAGCTCTGGCAGCCTCGGGGCCATGATCATGCCCTGGGGAGCCTGTTCAGTGCCTGACTCTGGGGGAAGAACCTTCTCCTGATCTCCCACCTAAACCCCCCTGACCCAGCTCCAGCTGTTCCCTCGAGTCCTGTCACTGGTCACGAGAATGAAGAGATCAGTACCTGCCCCTCTACTTCCCCTTGTGAGGATATTGAAGACCACAGTGAGGTCTCCTGTCAGTTTACATTCATGTCACTGAATTGGAGTCTGATCTAAGACTGTGGAATGAACTGTAGCAAATTTCATGACCTTTATTTTCAGAAATGCTCCATTGCCTTCTCTTACAAGGGCAGTGTATTTTAAACAAAATCCTACTGGAACAAGACACCCTGCAGCATACAAATTCCTCCGCAATAAAGGAGGGGCAGAAGAGAGAAGAAATACCTGTCAAATATTACTTGCACTCCTGTTACTGCTCTATTAGAAGACACGCAGACTCTTAACTGATGATGAATGGGTCACACCAAAAACACTGCCTCTCCCTATTGGTAGCTAAATTAATAGAACAGTAGTTAGCTGCTTAAATCTCATTTATCTTTTTTGTGCCTTCGTTCACCTCTGTATTGGATCATTGAGCTTATGAGGCATCTTCTATATATTGTTGGGGCAGAGCTTTTTAGTGTGCTCTCCCTAGAGAATATTAGGACTTTATAATGTTTTTTTTTTCTTGTGACTCTCGAAGCTCTTCCCCTGCCTGATTCTTAGCAGCCAGTATATAGTTTTATCTAGAGTTTAGTGTCACTTTCACATGAATAAATTGAGGTATTCAGGAATTAAATTGCTTTTCCAAAATCACCCAGCAAAGTGAATAGTTATATATCCTTGAAGAAAACACAGAGTCCTAGTCTAGAACTCACCATGTACTGATGTTGCTTGCCTTTTTCTTAATGTTTCAGACAAGTACATTAACCTAAGAGCCAAGCTGGAATGAGACCAACTTTAAAGAAACCTGTTTGTATATTCCTTCATGGGAAAATGGGATTGAAATGTGTTTAACAAAAACTTGGTTCTGAACAAGGTCTATGGCTCTGAGCACCGCAGTAGTCATTTGCCACCTGCAGTTCTGTTGCCAAGGGTAATACTTGGGACTGCAATTCAACATCATCTGTGACTATTGGGTCTGATACTCTGAGACTGTGTCTAAGCTGTGGGACCTAAAGCCAAATCTCATGTTCCTTTGCAAACCTTCATATAAGTTTTGGGATTCTTAAGGGTACTGTCCCTTCTGTCTTTCTCTCCCTCCACAGAACTTCTTGGTTTCAGCTGGAGGAGACAGGTCCTGCTGCATACAACAACCTGCCCCTACTGGGCTGGTTTAAGTGTTGTCTAATGATCTGAAGCACCAAAAATAAACGGGTATGTCTCAGAGTCAGAGGATGTGTGCTTCAGGCATTAAAGACTCCATCTTCTCTAGATGAAGTTCACAGAATTTTCTTACTTTCTACCACAGAAATAGGTGTTGAACCAACACGAATAGGAATCAGACAGAAGCAGACTCTAGTGACATCAGAGTTATGATTTAAATACTGCTTATAACTAAGAGCTCTCAGCTCTCTAATATCAGAGCATGATTTCAGCAGCACAACTGGAAAGTGAAAGTAGTTTGTCCAGAACTGTACTTACTCTCTCCTTTTTTTTTTTTTTTTAACTCAAATGAGGTGAAAAGAGCTCATGCCAGGTTAATACTCAAACAAACCTATTGATTTTAGTACATCTAAATTTTAGAACAATATAGATCTGAAAAATGCACTCTCCATGAAAAACTTGACTCTTCATCTCCTGTTTTTTATTATCTAAATACTACAAATGAACAACAGTATAGTATGAACAAATGCTTGTAGTACGAGCAAAATGCTTTTTTATGAAAAGTAGAATATGTAAAGGATGAACTGTATCTAAGGCTAGATACCGCAGTTACATTGAAGTAAATTTTTATCTTTGTCTGAGAATTATATGTTCTATTTTTCTGTTAAAAATATAAATGCTAATATCAGGGTTGTACACATTCTGACTCTCTGCATACAGAATTTTTTACAATTAGACTTAGAAACCTATGAAATGGGATTAAGTTTGGCAAGTGCAGTTGGAGAAAGAACTGCTCAAGCAGAGAATTTTACAGAGTTCATGAACAATGGTTCAAATTACAAGGAAAAAAATTACAGAGGCAGCATATTGGTTTGGTTCTTGATAATTTCTTTATTTGTTTATTTACAGTGATAATACTTTGTGGTGTTGAGGTCATAATCATACTGATGCTGATCTTCCTAAGAAATCGGATCCGGATTGCTATTGCACTGCTGAAGGAAGGTAGTAGGTATGTTTGCCTGATTTTAATATATGTTGAATTTTATTAAATGATCCCTAGAGTACACTCTTCTTGAGCTCCGTCTTGCACTACCAAGAGCAGAAAGTTCGGGGTTAAAATACAACACTGCATTTGTTAAACCAAACAGGTAATATAAGGAATGCCAGTTACCTCTTAATGAGGTTGTGCTTAAAAGAGCTTTCTCTTTTAAGTAAGGTATTTCTTATCTCTCCACTTCTTGCCTTAAGAATACATAAACACTGTTGATGTTACCATATATCCTCAGTGCAAGAAGGTGTCTCAGCAGAAAAGCTAAGTGTGGTATACTGTTAACAGGAGCTTGGGACCTATAAGTGCCAACTTCACTCAATCATTGGATTGTCTCTGGAGTCATATACTAGTGGTAGAGGATTGGTGTTGTTTTGTCTGTGGCTTCTATTTAGGAAAGACTAGGAGAGTCTACTGGCTTCAGTCAAACTTCTGTGTGGATAAGCATAAATCTGCAGAGAGAAAAGGAGACTTCTGTGACTAGACATTGTAAGAGGGTGCAGTCTAAGATATTTCTTTTCAACTCTGAGTAAAGAAGAAAGCAGAGCAGGATATGAGACTTGAAGGCCTAAGGGACCTCTTCATTGTGTGTTTCCTGAAATCTGCATAGGCTTTGTTCACAGTGGTTCCTGTTTTACAGAGTGTGAACACTTAGGTTTTTTGGTTTGGTTTTTTTTTTTCCTTATGGGAATATTACAAAAGAGAAATGGATTTAAAACTGACTGATTTAAAACATCAGGCCCTTGGATTTCATTGCAAATAGGCTACAGTCTCATAGGCCGTGAAAGCAAGGTTCTGTTCTTAGAGCACATAGAGTTAGCTCTGAGTTCGTCCATATGCACTTGCTTGTGGTTTTCTGCCATCTCTATTGACATTGTGGTTCCTGGGAATCAGGATTTGGGATTTTTGTGATGGGATTAAGAAATACTGAAGTTCTGCATTTAGCCAGGTATCTGTTTCCTGTCTTATGCTACTGTGCAATTAGAGCATAGCAGTTAATTTAGGCAGCACTAAATTATACTCTTTAATTCCTGTTCATTAAAATCCAGGAACACTTTTAACATTCTTTGAAACCTTTGTTCACAAGCTTGACAGGTGGAAGGATTTTAGAAAGTTCATAAACTTCTTGCTGAGTAGTCACTTGAAGATGAACTTCTTGCTCTCATGCGTAATGGGTGAGATGAAACACTGTATGTAATTACTGTAAACCTAACAGACCATGCCCTGTATTTAGGTAGATGAAAAGTAAGGTGCTAATGACTGGAAATAAAATTATGTTTTTCAATACCTTTTAGCTACATTTTCAAAAATATTACAATTATAATGCCAGTAATTGACTTGAAATCCATAGTTAGAAACAACAGTTGTTAATCAGTTTGTTGGAATAATAGGTCATGGTTTTAGTGGTAACTAAGAGGCCTACCAATAACTGCTGAACACAGCTAATTTGTTGTGATTATTTCTTAGACAGCATAAGGCTGTGTCCTCCTGTCTGACTCGTAATGGACTTTTTTGTCTCTGGACTCAGACAAGAATCGATGTTTTGCTCATAACCTCTGCATTGCAGAGTTTCCTTGCATTCCCCCCAGCATTTACTACTTTGCCCTTGGAAACTGACTAAATTCTTCTCCTTTTGCATTCTGGGAACTGCATCCTATAAAACCAATAGCATAAGAAGTGTCATAAGTCATAGGAAATAGTACTAGACAAAAAGGCTTGTGATAAGCTTACAGAAGCACAGAAAAGAAAATTTAGAATACCAGGAAGATGTAGCTTACAGGCATGTAAAGAGAGCCAACCTGTAAGCTTCAGTGAACAAAGCACATACTCTCTGAATTCACATCCAGTGAGACACTCAGCTGGAGGTGTTCACTTCCGGGATAGCAGCAGCCAGTTTACCAAGAGGGGTGGTATCAACTCCCACTTACAGAGAAGGAGCCCCTGGCAGGGTGGGAACTGGCATGCTCAAGTTCCTGCTCACTAGTCACATTCTAGCCACAAGAATTAGCGGTAGAATATCAGTCTACATACTCCTTGATATTAAAAGAAGCTCTCTAAGCTGTCAAAAGAAAAAGGCAATTACTCGTTTTGCCTGCCAGTAGTCCAAGGTGAGCACCTCTTATCAAATATGGCACATGCAAGGAAAGTCACGTAGTCACAGGAAGGTGTAAGTCTGTCCTGGCATTGCAAAGACAAGTTGACTATTTCTGCCCCCAAATAGCTAGCACTTAAGACAGGAAAGTTGCTGGGAACAGAGTTGTCAAATACAAAATAGAACAAGGTAGTTTCAGGTCTGTAGGAGTGAAGGAAGAACGCAGGATGAGCAGAGTGGGATAAGGACATAAAGGGTAATGTCTGCAGCAGTCCGCAGGGAGATGTCATGGAAATCAGTTAATAACCTGGAAAGAGATGGGTCTCTGAAGCAGTCATGAAGAAGGAGAAAGTAGAAGAGAGGCTGGAACATGGCAAATTGATAAAGTCCACTGTAGTACCATTGATAGAAGGGAAGTGGTAGAAATGGCAAAGTGAAGGTTTGAAGACATAAGAAAAAAAATCCTGCAGTATTCTGAGATCTCAGCACTAGCTTATGCTATGACTGTCAACAAGGATCTCAAAGTAAAATTGCTAGAAGAGGGCTGATAAAATGTTTGTTTCTGAAATTGTTGTGGCTTATTGATATGTTTTGTTTCTTTTATAGGGCAATTGGCTATATAATGTCTACACTGTTCTACCCAATCGTCACCTTCTTACTCATTGCAATTTGTATTTCCTACTGGGCTGTGACAGCTGTGTATCCTTCTGTCTGTGTACCTATCTGGAGCAAGTCTTCTGGTTTGCAAGACTAGATGATTTTCTACTATTTCACATTAATTAAACCAATATTGAGAGGGCTGTTTGGTCACTTAGCATTTACTCTTCTGATGCAGTCTTCCACGCTGCACATCTACATGTGATGTACAAATCGGACAGTGCTTTTATTCAAATTAGAAAGACCTGGACTAAAATTCAGGCCAAGGCATGGGGATCATACAAGGCCTCATGTACTGCATGAGGTTGACTCTGGGGGATGAAAAGGGCCCTCAGCAAAAAGTGAATATGGTCTTTAATGTGCTGTGTGCTCTATAGGCCTGATGTTAATGGTTTCTTAGTTAACTGGAGGTGAAGTGGGTTCTGTGTGTGTTTTGTTCAGAAACATGAAAAAGGAGTGAGAGAATATACAGTGCACTATCTTCTCTGAATTGCCTAACAGCAACCACTGTTTGCTCCTGAACAGCAAGGATTTGGTAAGGATTTAAGAAAGGGAAAACTGCTATTTGAAAACCAGTTGTTATTTCATATGCAAAGAGAATCAGTTGTTGCTGTTCAGGACAGTGTTAATTCATCCTTACGCTCTGTATCTATCTCTGCTAAAATACAAGAACTACTGCATAGTCTGCCTTGTCAAAGATAGATGTGGAGGAGAAATGGGGACAGTTTTCAAGATTATGCCCCCTGCCCCTTCCAGCTCCAGGTATGAGTTTGCCTTAGTTCTCTAAGTAATGAGAGTTCTCAGTCTTGTCTGTCAACCCTTCAGATAACATCTCTGCAGAGCAAGAGCAGTTTTTCTGTTATCTACACAATTTCTTTAGAGTTGAAGTTCTTTAGAGTTGAGTTCTGCAGAGTTACCCACTGCAGAATCCTAAGTTGCTCAAAAACCACAGTTTTGTGATTCCTCCTTAAAATATTTCATTCAGTTTTCTGGCCACATCAGGAGAACCTGTGTATAAAGTAATGGCTAATCAAACACTGTGCAAGTATGCAAACCTGACTTGTGACCCGGAGGTAAGTGTCACAAATATTTACCTATAGTGAGAGCTATACAAATTGCATTTCTTAATCACTGTTAAATGCTATGCTAGTAAAAAATGTGCGTATTTTACATAATGAGTCCCTGTGTTAAATCTGAAAATATTACCTAGTGATCAGGTAACACTCCTTTGTTTTACAGACATAAACTAGTTTTTCTGCTAAACTGTTCTGTAAATGTTAACTAATTTACAGGATGAGAAAGGAAGAGACAGAAATACAATTTTATTGGAAAGGTGTTCTTGAATTTGTGAGGAATCTGTTTTTGGTATTCTAAAGACAGTGATAAACTTTGAAAGCTGCACCTCAGACTTGCTCAGGACTAGTCATGATTTGAAGCAGAAGCTTAGCTTCTTCTGGCACAGTAATTACCTTTATGAAGCTCCAAAAAAAATTTTTTTTTTTTAGTTTTGTGGGGTTTTTTTTAAAATTTTGCCTTTGGTCAAATGTTTTTACTCAGCTGTGGGTTTGAATTGAAGGATTCTTTAAAAACTAGAAATATTTATCAAACGTTATGCACCAGGGGAAAAATAACCCCATGCACCAGCACAGGCTGCAGGTGACCTGCTGGAGGGCAGGTCTGGGGAAAAGGACCTGGGGATCCTGGTAGACAACAAGCTGTCCCTGAGCTAGCAGTTTGTGCTGAGGGCCAAGAGGTGCTTCAGGAAGAGTATTTCCAGCAGGTCAGGGAGGTGATCCTGCCCCTCTGCTCAGTCCTGTGAGGCACTTCTGGAGTGCTGTGTCCAGGTCTGGGCTCCTCAGGACAAGAGGGACATGGAGCTCCTGGAGCGGGTTCAGCGGAGGCTGTGGAGATATGATGGGAGACTGGAGCATCTCCCTGACCAGGAAAGGCTGAGGGAGCTTGGGGCTGTTCAGCCTTAAGAGGAGACACATCTGAGAGCAGCCCTCATCCCTGTCTGTCAGCATCTGCAGGGAAGGGGCAGAGCATGGACCAGACTGCTTTGTGGGACAAGAGGCAATGAGCAGAAACTGATGCCCAGGAAATTCCATTGTACTGCAGTGGTGATGTTTAAACACTATAAAAGAAAGGAATTAGAATTGATCTGGTTTCATTTCATGTCCAAACCAAATACATGAAATTAACACTAGAAATAGGGAACAGTAATTCAATGTAAAGATTAATCCTTTTTTTAATAGTCTGAGATACATAAGCTAAGTTGTGTCCACATCCACAGTCTGTATTAAATTGTATAGCTCAGTTTTTCATTTCAGCTGTAGTGATTTACCTGAACATCTGATTTGGCCTCTAGTTTTCAAATAAATATATATATATATATATATATTTAGTTGAGCAGATTTTCTCTAACAAAGCATTTATATGTCTTAAAAGTAGATTCCTGAAATTCAAATTCCATTTATTCAAGTTTCAGGTATGTGGTGAACAGCCCCCTTTGCCGACACCTAGTTTAAAGTTAAGTCTTTGCATGACTGCATAAGTCTGATATGAATCCTTAAATATGTAAACAGGTTACATAGTGTTGCAGTTTTGAATGAGCTAATGAAACATCAAGCAGAGTTATGTTATTTCTATTAACCTGCTAAACTTCAGAGGCTGTGTACATAGAATTCATTGCTTATGATTATGTTGTTTATTTTTCTTTCTATTTAGACTTTTAACACAACCAATGTGACTAAATTCTGCCCAGGTGCTCAGTGTACTTTTGCTTTTTATGGAGGAGAAAGCCTGTACCATAAGTACATCTTCATCTTCCAGTTAGCCAATGCCTTTGTCTTTCTCTGGCTGGTGAACTTTGCAATTGCACTGGGTCAGTGTACCCTTGCTGGTGCCTTTGCCTCTTATTACTGGGCCTATCGAAAACCAGCTGACATTCCACTGTGGCCACTTTTCTCTTCATTTGGACGAGCGATACGGTAAGACTGGGGAGCTGGATATGAGCCTTGTCATGTATGTAGGGAAGCCAGTCTTAGAATATCAGATGAAAACGATTAGTCAGCATTATGGTTTAATCTTGGCTGACACGTGGGCTGAGATGAAGACAGTTTAATAGGTAAAAGAAAGCTGCATGCACAAGAAAAACAAAGCAAGGAATTAATTCCCCATTTCCCACAGGCAGGCATGTGTTCAACTATCCCCAGTACAGTAGGGCTTCTTCATGTATAGCAGTGACTTGAGAAGACAAACTCCGCAACTCCAAATGCTCTCCTTTTACCCCTCCTTCCACCAGCTGGTCCTGCTGAGCACCACACGCTATGGTGTGAGGTATCCCTGGGGTCATTTGGGGTCAGCTATCCTGGCCATGTCCCCTCCCAGCTCCTCATGCACCCCCAACCTGCTCACCAGTGGGGCAGGGTGAGGAGCAGAGCAGCCCTTGGTCCTGTACAAGTGCCACTCAACAGTGGCTAAAACATGGGTGTGTTATCATCACTGTCCTGGTCAAAAATCCAAAACATAGCACAAGCTACTATGAAAAAAACTAACTCTAGTCCATCCAAAACCAGCACAATCGGGAAGATGTAGTTATTAGGGGAAGGCTGAATCCTGTAGCCCTACAGCACCAAAGCTGCTGCAGCTCCCTGCCTCTATGTCCAGCCGGTTGTAACGCTGAGCAAGTACTCCAGCAGACACACACACTAAATACATGTATACAACACATGTATACTGAGACAGACACAGCACTCACAAACACCAACAGCACCAATGGCTTCATCCTGTTCCTCTGTGGTGGATCAGGATGAAGGTCTATTAGTTTTATGTAATTCCCACTAATGGACCTTCCTCCACTTCTGGTTTTATTTGTATATACATACATATGTGCATACATATATCCGTGTACATATGCGTACGTGTGACATAACAATCAAATATTTTGGTTTTAGATACCATACAGGTTCACTGGCATTTGGAGCCTTAATTCTTGCAATTGTCCAGCTTATTAGAGTAATACTGGAGTACCTGGATCACAAACTGAAAGGTGAGATTTATGAATCTGCTCTGAGTTGTTAAGACTTTCCTTGCTAAATTATTTTCTTACTTTCCCAAGCTGTTTTTTAGCAATGAAAAGAGATTAATTCCATATTATCCATTGTAGTTTCTTTTGAAGCCAGTAAATTTGTGTTGATTCACTCAAACTGAGTCTATGTTCTTGGGAACTTAATGCAAAGTTCAGATGGGATAGAGTCTGATCTAATTGAAAGCTAGTGAGCTAAATTTAGTTGAGAGAGTCCATACCTAGAAATAAAGAAATAATGTCACAATTTAAGATCTTCCTCTGAATACCTTTCTACATTGTGAAGACTGTGCATGAGTTCTACGTATGATGTACTCTCTCCTACTCTTTTCAGGTACTCAGAACTCCTTCACTAGATTTCTGCTCTGCTGCCTCAAGTGCTGTTTCTGGTGTTTGGAAAAATTCTTAAAATTTATAAACAGAAATGCCTACATCATGGTATGTGCCATGTCTGCATGTGGTCTCCCCTATCTAGGACACTAAAATATCCTAGACACTACTAGTTGATCAGAAGCCAGCAGTACTTGAATCTGCTGAATAAATAATGGGATTTGTGGGAGTTTTCAGTACATGCATGTGGTTCTACCATGAAAAAGTAAAAATTTTTTTCCCTTCTAATTTCAGCCTCTTTTTATTCCTGTCTTTGTCCATCGCCCTCACCCCCAAAATAAGTGGGAAGGGATGGCATAACTGGTTAACTCCCCCTGTAATTCAATAACTGACATCCTGATTTCAACAGGAATATTAGCTTATTTCATTATTGCATGTTGATGATACTTCTGTTTGGAGTTGATATTTGAATAAGGAGGTCAGAAGGCATGTGATAATTGTATTTCCACCTGGAAGTTAAAAGCACAAATTCTACTAGCAGCAGCAGTGGTACTTCTCTCAAATAAGCCTTCTTAGCTTCCAGATAAGAGAAGTTTGAAATCTTAATATAAATTACATACACAGATTTCAGCCTTGGATGTTTTGGCTTGAAGCAATTTCAGTGATTGAATGGTATGGTCACAGACTTCTTGTCTCAAAGGAGGTGGCTGTAATGGGTCCATTACAACCT
Source organism: Aphelocoma coerulescens (assembly GCF_041296385.1). Classification (NCBI taxonomy): domain Eukaryota; kingdom Metazoa; phylum Chordata; class Aves; order Passeriformes; family Corvidae; genus Aphelocoma; species Aphelocoma coerulescens. The sequence continues at coordinate 33,161,489 of NC_091022.1, read as the reverse complement.
GTGTAGATGCAATTGATGTTTCAAATTATTGGCATCTTGAAGAGGAAGTGGGGATTTTTACAATCTTCTTTACAGTCTATAAACTGTCTGAGCTGACAGCTGTTCTAGTGTATCTTACCCTGGTGGACACTATTCCAGGAAGAAATGGTTTTGTTCCTGAATAACTTTAGCTGCTTTACTTTAGGCCGATTTCTTCTTCGGTGAAAGCAGCATCAGGTCTAAGGAGATAGCTACAGGGGTCAGCTCACTTCAGTTCTACAAGTGCCTATTCTTTTCCACTCAGTATAAATCTAGTGTAAGTAACTAGCAAAGGTAGAAGAATCCCTCAAGAAGTACCTTTTTTTCTCTGCTTGGCAGACTAAGTACTGAGTCTACTACCTGTGAGATCACAAGGGGTAGCATGCTCATCTCCAGGTGATTTGAAGGGGAAAGATGGATAATATTCTGTCCCAGCCTGATGGGAAGCATTGATAAGTAGCAGGTGACAGAGGAAAGTGTTTTATGTTCATCTGAGTTTCAAGGCCACATATTAGGGAGAACTCTGCGTCGCATGCAGTAAGATCCTGGCATATGAGGAGGTATCCTAATTATTTAAAATGCTTAACAGCTACTATTACTTTGCAGATTGCCATATATGGTAAAAACTTCTGCACCTCAGCAAAGGAAGCATTCTTTTTGCTCATGCGGAATGTGGTGAGGTAAGGGACTATCTCCCAGTCCTTGGAAATGTCGGGAGTTCCTGCTATTGCACTCTGTGGGCACACTTCTTTCCTCTCCCATATCTCTTCCAAATATTGATTGCTACTTGTGTCCTCAGACATAGCCCTCACTTCTTACACTCAGTGTGTAACAGCAGGCTGGCCAGTACAGTAACCTAGGCAGAGTTGATGTAATCTCATGGTTTTGTTGTGATTGCTCCTTTAAATTCCCAAGTAATACCTAAGTACATTGTAATAATGCCTCCAAGAAACAAGTGGAGTCTCTGAGAGGAGATCTGTGGATACATGGGAGTGGGGTGCTCATCATCTGCCATATGTTTGTTTTTTGAGCTTTGGTCCACTTGGTCTGAGAAAAGGAAAGTAGAAAAACCTAATTTTTCAGATTCATTCAGAAATCTTAGGAGATGTTGGAGAGTGGAAGTAAAGAAGACAGAATACTTTCCCTTCAAAAAGATTGTCTTTAACATACCCAGATCACCTCTGATGCTTGGAAATTTCCTCGCCCTTTTCTCCACTACCAAGTGTGCTGCCAAACTCCCAGTTCTCATCAGTACTTTCCTTCATTGCTCCTGGCTCCTCCTTTGCTACTGTAAGACCAAAAACTAATGGGAGAATAACTTAGGAGCAGGCCATATTGATGCAATAGCACAGAGAATCACAGAATTAACTAGGTTGGAAAAGACCTTTAAGATCATCTAGTCCAACCTATGACGTAAAATCTAATTACCAAGCAAGAGACACAGTAAAACTGGTTAGGTGGTTGAAATCATTAAGTGAAGGACTGGGAGGAGAAGAGAAATTGAGGGGAAGGATGAAAGAGGAAAATAGAAATGATGCTTAAGAAAGAAGAGGAAAGAATTGGAGATGGGAGAATGGAATACCGTCACTTTGTTACCCTGCACTAATATCAGGACGGTGATGTCCCTACTGTGTAATGCCTGTGCAATAGAAAAGAGAAGCTGCCTTTATTTCATTACAGAATATCACCTCTCTGCCTTTATGATTTTGCTCTTAATCAGTAAGAACAATAGTTAAAAGCTAGGCATATAATTCTGTTGTTTCAAATAAAGATGTTTTTATCTGGTGTATTTTGCTGAATCTGAATTCTGACAGGTTAATGATGATTTGTCTCTTTAGTAGTTCTTAACGTTTATTTTTTGCAGCAGTCAGTACTGTATAGTACCATATCCATAATGGTAATGTGGCCTTCAGTTCTGTCAAGAGGTTGATGATACAAAGTTCATTTTTCATCCCATTATTTACCTGCAGTTTCTGATTAGGCAGTCTGGAGGACATTCAGCAGGAACTCCCTGCTGTGCTTTCAATGAAAGCTGCAGATTTGTTGTCAGCTTTTCTGTCTGCTTTCTTTCATCTGTGATTATCTTCCTGCTTTGACGTCTTCTGCCTTCAGTGTTGTACCATGATATCTTAAAATAGTAGATTTGGCATGTTATGGGGTCATGAAAGGTGTCTGGATAGGACCAAGTGAAAAGGAGGCCTACCAGCAATCTACATAAATACTGCTTTTTGTTTTGATGTGTACTTCACCTGTTCTGGCCTGGCTTATCTGTGCCCCTAGAAGAAAGGCTGAAATAAAAATATTTTGAAGTTTTGGATTGGTTGATTTTTTTTTTTTTAAACCAGCTTGAGCAACAAACAGTCTTCACGTCAGTCTTGTAGCAGCATTGCTACATTAAGGCCTTACTCAACAAAGGCTCAGTGCTTTTTAGCCTCCTGAGATTACGCTGTAGCAGCACCCATCTCAGCACTGCCTGTCTGTGGTGCAGTGTTGTCAGCCTGTAAAACCAGCAGAAGACAGCTTCTGGTCATGTTTTGCAATGATCCATAGATTTAAGGAGAAAGAATACAAATGTCTGTTTTGTGATGATTATGTATCATTTGTCCTTTGATAAACAGGGTTGCAGTTCTGGACAAAGTTACAGACTTTCTTCTATTCCTGGGGAAAATCCTTGTTGCTGGTGGTGTAGGTAAGCTAGTAGATTTTTTTTTTCTGAATTGTATGTTCTATATTCTGGTATACAAAAGCATGCCTGCCATATTAATATATGCTTAGTTAGCAGCTGGAGGTTCTCATTGGGCTAACTATTTGGAATTCTGTTCCTGTGTTTCTGGTGCTAGATTGAACTAAAACCTTTTTTCTTTTTTTTTCCCCACTTCCCCCCCTGCCCAGCACCTGGTTTGCCTTGACAGTATCTTTTCCATAATTGCTTTTACAGCTCTTGCATGTGTGGCTGTTGCAAGGACTTCTGTGGCCACAGCATTATAGTTGAATCAAACCAAATTCACATCCAATAAGTCAGCCACAGTCAGTTCTCCTTTCAGAAGAACTGAACAAAATTGCAAATGAGATTCACCTGGTAACAGACAACTGCCTACAAGATGTGGTGGTACAGGTCTGCCAGAATGGTCCTGAAGCTCTGCTGTATTCAAGCCCATTATAGCTATAAGCTGTAGTAAAAGAAATAGAATATTTCTAGCATCCTTATAGGGTTTTCTTAGTTATCAGTAAATATTAAGTAGATTATTCATGGTTTTCTGTGACAGAAAAGTGTTCTTCTTTTTTTTAAATTAAAGCACTTCCAGAAATTCAAGTTGGCAGTGTTCTGTTGCAGTTTTTCCAAATGGCAGCAGTTTCAAAAAACTATTTTTCAAATTACTATATTTTGCATTCTGTATACTTTCAAAGTTAACTAATTCATTGTATTTTAATCAAAGGTAAAACTAGTACCAAGAGCTGATCTAAAATATTTTGTCATCACTGTAGAATTACATTATTTATTAATTTTGCTGTTAAATTCAGTAGAATGGTGAAACAAAACAACTCATTAAAGTCTTTTTGGGCCCATGAATATCTTTATGGTAATTTATTAATTTACATATCTGTTCTGATAGATAATTAGTATTGAAGAATGTATTGTTTACAAACTTTTATTGAAGCTAGCCTTGGATCTTGTTGTCTGTCTTACCTGTTCTTTGGATCCTGGGAAACCAGAGCTAGCATGGGAATCACTAATTGCCTGTGCTTCTTGCAGGTGTTCTTGCGTTCTTTTTCTTCACACAGAGAATACCAGTCTTTGCACAGGAAGTACCAATGTTAAATTACTACTGGGTACCATTGTTGGTAAGGCAACCATCTAATCTCCTGAATACTTGGGGCAGTTCGAGGGTGCTCAGAAAACTCAGGACATGGTCTGGTAACAGCTTCTTTGGTCAGCTTCCCAGTGGCATAGTATCCACTCAAGTGAGGACTGATCAGCTGCACTCCAGTCCTTGGGATCCTTCAGGCAAAAGTCGCACTGCAGTGACTCTGAATCTTCAGAAAAATTAGGTTTCACATCTCAGACTTCCCAGACACCAAGACACTGATGACAGTATGGCTTCTAATGGAAGAGACTTGCAATGCATCTCTTCCTCCTTTTGTAGAAACCCCTTAAACTTCAGAACATCTCCAGGCCGAGTGGTTCTTGAAGGAGTTCAGAATTCTTGGCATATATTCTCCTCAGAGGTTGAAATAGTTGCAGTTTGGAGCTATTTCCTGCTGGAAGACTAGCAGCTACTACATGTTAGAATGCAGTGTCTTGAACCTGTGATCCCTGTCCACAGCAGTAGTAACCTTTGGTAGAAATACTGAGCTGACATTAAATTCTTCTAAATTTGCTTAGCAGACTAGGCTTCTGAGTTGTGTTAATACTACCACACTGGTGCCGAAAAAAATTTGGGGGTTTGTTGTGGTTTGTTTTTTGTAGACAGTCATCATTGGCTCCTACCTAGTTGCACACGGGTTCTTCAGCGTCTATGCAATGTGTGTCGACACGCTTTTCCTCTGCTTTTGTAAGTACTACGCTTTCTTTCAGTAATACCTGCAAATCATGGAAAGAGGAGTAGAAAATCACCTTATCCATTCCTTACAGATGTCTGGTGTCATACTAGCAGACTGTATGAAAAATTAACAACTTCTTCTTTTCATATTGGCTCTGTGATAGGGTCTTCCATGCTTTAGTATTCAAATTTAATTACTTTGAGAAGTGTAAGGTAGCTTTAAGGTTCATGGAGATAGCTAGCTTTTGTTTTTCACATGTTCTTTAAATTTCATTAAGTTTACTTCTGGGTGGTTTGTGAAGAGCCCTGTACAGTATTGATTTCCTTAAGCATCTTGATAATAACAAATACATTTTTTGGTATATAAGTGGCACTTTGTTTTCAGTTTAATAACCCTGAACAAAGTATTATGTTGCATTACCTCGAAGATTCTGTAAAATACCACTTGAAACTATCTGTCTCTTGGAGTCACAATGGCAAACAATCGGGGGCCCTATCAAAGGGACTACTGTTCAGACTGTCCAATCAGAGAACATTAAAATCAAAAAAGAAATTTGTTGGTCTTGAATTACGATATGTTTATAAGAAGCAGGTGTCCTTAGCATGTAGTACCTTCCATGTGCTGTATTTTTCTATAGTGAAAGTCATTCTGGTAGGTCCAAGTAGAAGTTAGTTACATGGTAGTGATTGTTCTTGCAATTGGCAAATGATTTGATAATACTAAGGGAAGTAGTCATAGGCTTGATCTTTCATATATATACACTATGGATTGCTGAAGTAAGGTAAACATGGTAATACTGATTCTTTAAGCACTCACTTTAACCTCGCTTCCCTAGAAACTAAGGTAAGCAGGGATTCTGGAAAAATGATGTTGCCAAAGAATCAGAGGAACAAGATCAGTTAGAAAACTCAAAGTTGGTATCTAGTTGAGAGCTACATCCTATTTTTCTCATGCTGTGGACTTTGGTTCTAAGCAAACATGAACATAGACAGATAGCACTAATAACACTCAAAGAAATAAGCTAAACCACAAATAAATAAATACTGTTACTTATTTTTTTATTTTGTTATTTAGAATGAAATGGACTGTAGCGAGTTTGTTGGTGCACTCAAAAATGAAGAGATTTTCTTCTTAGTTTATTCCAAAGACACATAGTATATATTGCCACAGAGATACACTAAGATTTGCCTTCTCTAATTTCTTTGGCCACTCCTTACAACTCATATTCTCGTTTTGGCTCTGCAGATCCAGCTGTCTGCAGGGTTGCAATTGCAGTGACTGTGCTTCACTGACACCCCCTCCCGATTGCCTATTGGTGTGTAATTGTTCACTGGTCTGTCACTGCTGCATGGCACCAACTGGGCTGAACCCTGACTAGTGATTTAGTCATGACCTTCTGTAGGAAAAAAAGTAATGTCTGCCTTGTTTTAAATTCATATTCTGTTCTGCTTCCCATGCTTCCATTCAGTAATGAACAATATATCAGAGAGAATATTATTCATTCATGGCAACAGGTTTTCAAATGAACTTTATCTTAGGCAGTGAAAAGTGGTCCAGTTTTAGAAAGTGCTTAAATCCATGGCTGTCTTTGTGACACATTTTCTAGTAAGAGGTTTCCAAAATGCCAGGGTTCAGTGGAGGAATGAGAGTTTCTGAAAATTTCCACCTATGCTGCCAAACTAAAGATCTGGAGAATAAAAAGGATATATTGCTATCATTTAAAAATGGCAAGATGTTTGTGTCTCTGCATCATGTAAACCCTCTTGTGGTTTGAGAAAATTTGAGAAATTTTATAATGTCCTTCATCAACTTAATAATACAGCTAAATTACCTTGAGTTTTTTTTAATGTTGGGTCTTTTGCTCTCTCCTTTGTTCAATTCTGTTTGTGTCTCCATGTGTGTGGTTGTGGTTGTATTGCTGTTTTCCTTTTTTGACTGCTTTGCTGTGTAAATTCAGGTGAAGACCTAGAAAGAAATGATGGATCTACAGCAAAACCCTACTTCATGTCAGCTAGTCTCCACCGAATTCTAGGGAAGAAGAAACTAAGCCCTAAGAAGGCAATGGGATAACAAACGCTAAACCTCAACATCAAAAAGTGTCACTTTTAAGCAAAACGTGTATACAGTAGGCAAAAGTAAAAACTGTAAATGATGCTTCTGGTTAATGGGTGATTCTTTTTTCCTTTTGCTTATTTAAAAAAAAAAAAAAAGAGCAACACTGGTAACATTTAACTAGTTTAAATGCTTAAACTAACAGCTGTGAAAACAAGGCCACATTTTAGTTTATAGAGTGCCTATGAAAAGGAAAATGTAAATTTGAAACTTTTATAAGTATATAATGTTTTAATAACTTTTGTAATACAACTTGCTGCCTTAGATGACAGCAGTTTTGATAATGTTTCTTCTTATAAGTGTATATTTGTAAAAGAAATTCAGGCAATTTTTTGAAAGCACTAACGTATAACCTACTTAGCCATAAAAAAAAATAGTTTGAGACTCTAATGAGGAGATGGTACTAAATTTGTAAATATGGTGCTACGATTGTATTTTTTTGTACAAGCTGCTTCACAGCTATTTAAACTGTGATTATACATGCATTAATGATTCCCTACACTGAAAAATGTAGTGATATTTTAATCACATCTGCAACTGCATCTTTTAAGACATAATGGTAGCCTGCCGGTCCCAAAGAAGGTAGTCAGAAAAGACTTTAGTTGATACTGCTTAAAGTGAAGTTTTCTGGGAGTTGTGCTTAAAAGATGATACAACTGAGAGAAGGTCCCACTGCAGTTGAAGTGATTTGTGGTTCACACAAATGAGGTTTCATCTGGTACAAGATGGTGAATGTATAATTTTTAGCTGATGTCTAAGAGAGATGCACGTGTTAATATCTCCCTATCTCTGACAAATCTCTGATTGTGTTCTTTTACAAGGAAGTTGAGCTTCACTGAAAGGAAAACTAAATGCAGTCTTTTTTTTCATTGAAAGAAAGTCTTTGCTCTGTGTGTGTGCACAAGGAGTTCCATTGCCTTTGCCTAGCTTAGAAGGGCTCTTGCCAAGCCCTTGGAATGACTGTGCAGGTGCAGAGGGCCAGGGCTGTGCTTCCTGCACGTCTCCATGCTCCCAGTGGCTCACACAGTAAGGTACTAGGACATTGAACTCAAGTCATCTCATTATACAGGATGAATTCTTCAACTACTGAGAGATGCTCTGAAAGATTTTGTTTGCTTTTTGATTGTTAAGTTTGCCCAGTCATTAGTACAAAGTCATTAAAACACCTGTTGGTAGAAAGCACATTAGCATTAGATGTGGTTTATGACCCTCCCAGTAGTGGAACTGTCACTGTGGTTAAGTAACAGCTCTGCTGATGGAAAAGGTCTTTACACTGGAGAGTTTCTCACGTCTGTTACTGCCAAGACTGAGCTAAAAAGATTTTAATTTATTAGTCTCCTGTTGGAGCCAAGGACCCAGCCATACTGAGGCCTGCCCCTAGTTTTCATGGATTGCAGTGTACTGAAGAAGTTACTCCAGTACTGTCCCCTTTCCAGGAATGGCATGTGCCATACATTTGCCAGTTCTGTGACAGGAGTTCAGCACCTGGAAATACTTTTCTAACTCTAGGAGTCCATTGGTGTCACAAAAAGAAATGCAAATTCTTTTCCAGATGATTTGAAGGCAAGTTTCTGGGGAAAATTTACTGACCATCCACATCCCAATGGGATTTTGCTCCCCAACTTACAGCTCTGGTTTGTGATGACTGTGATCACTGCAAAGGCAGTAACACTGTCCTTCATGCCATAGGTCTGGGGTCATGTTTATGCGCAAGTGACCACCATCCACACGCTTACAGTTGTGGGCATGGTAAGATACTGAAATTCTGTGACCGGAGGTACAGGTGGCAATGTGTCCTTGTAAGCTTTCTCTGTGGTCCAGTGGGCGCTGGAGCCCTTTTCCCTGAAGCAAAAATGAGGGGTTCAGTTTAGGACTCAAATAATGTAAAATAAAGGTATATGGTTTCAAATGTAACTACTGATTATAGGCACCTTTAGATTTTGGTAACCACTCCTGAGATACCCTAGAGTAAACTTGACCTTCAGAAAGGAATCCTGCCTTCGGGGAAAAAGACTCCTGAGGGATGAAGTTTTTCATTATCATCCTCATTATCATCATCAGCAGCAGCAGCGTTCCTTTCTCATTACGTGCATGGCATGGAATACGCAGCCCCCCATGATTCAATTCTCAGAAAAGATTAAAGTCAGTAACTTTTGGGGCTATGTGTAACCATTTTGTGATTAAAGAAGCTGTTGGTCTCATTACAATCCATGTTCTAAAGCTTTTTTTTTTTTTTTATAGTACTGATTAATTTTCAGCTAAAGAAACTGCATTACATAATCTATATTTCTACTGGACTTGAGTGTCTTACTGGGAGCTCAACTGAAAAAGCAAATTTCTGAATAGAGCTTGCTTTTTTATCATATGAATGTAACCACAGAGTTTACTTGGATTAAAACATAATAGAAATAGTATACAGTTATTTGATTAGAAAACTTTTGTAACAAGCCTATGCATTTACTAAAGGAATTTCTAAAAGTGAAAGTTTAAAATTGTATTATTATTTATATATGGTTAAAAAATATATATGTGTAAATTTGCTCCTCTTCCTGTTTTGTGAAAGTATTTAGAATGTAAGTGATCATCGTTTCTGAGAAGAAAATTTAAAAGCCATTTTCTTATGATATAATTATGAGAACTGTGAAAATACAAAGCAATACCATGTAGATTTTTGTAATCAATAAATCCAGTAAGTAAATAGCAATTATTTAATATTAAAATTGGCTTTCTAAAAATAATTTGCTAATAATTACTAAGTCAAAATTAATGCAAGTATTTACTTGGGAAAGATTCACCCAAGATATTTCAAGACTATCTTCTTATAACAGTTCCTAATTAATCCTGTGGGACAGAGTCTGCAGATGTGTGCCGCAGAGGAGGTACTAGTATTGACATTTATGGATTTGGACATTTGCTTTGTTGCTTGGTTTAGTATAAAATTCAGAATTCCATTTTTTACTTTAGAGAGTGGAACACGGTAAATACATTATGTGCTTTGCTGCTGAGCCCCCCGGGGCTGATGACACAGTGCCCACAGTGCCACCAGCTGGCGCTGGTTCTGTGCTTGCAGTGCTGGATGGAGGGGATGGGAGAAGCCAGAACTAGCAGGCTCCCGAACTGCCGAGGGCCATGCCAGGGTCGGGGTTGCGAGTCAGGGTCATGCCAGGCACCTTCTCCCTGGGAGGAGCTTTGGAAGAGCAGGTGGCTTGGAAGAAAGACCCTTTTACATGAGTAGAAAAAAAACATTCTCAGGATCACAAACAAGCAGAATGTGGAAACTAAGACAGTAGAAAACACCTGCTATCACATCCATGTAATCACGTTTGTTTAGTTCAGTTTGGATTAATTAATATGCTCTCCCTAGAGCATATTACTGGATGTCTTTCATTTACATGTTTTATACCAAAGTTCTAATGTCAAGCCTTCACATTTTGTAAAAAAACAAAAACAAAACAAACAAAAAAACCCCATGGAAACAAAACACAGAAACAAGAAGATAGGATCGTTTCTTCTGCTGAGGGTTATTTTTTCCAAACAGTATTCAGCAGATGATTCTTGGGTGATCCAAGGATGCTGAATATTCTTTTAAATGTTAGTATTTAATGAAATATTTTACTATTGCATGTTCTGCTGTAGAACGGGAAAAATACTTTGGTGGATGCAATGTCAGGCTGATTCTAGAATAGTCAGTAAGTGTTCTTCCACAAATGGGCTGTCATAGAAGTGATTATGAAGAATAAACTGACTGTTTTTTAATAATACAGAATGTCTCCCTTTGACCAGTTGCTCAGCCTGGACAGCTGTGTCCTTGAAGACAAAGTGCCTTACTGGCTGTTACTTTACCTGGCTTATATTTTGAAGTTCATTTATACCATGTAGACTGCAAAACAGAAAAGGCTAGAGAGGAAAACCAACACTTTATTTCAAATTAACTAACAAAAAATGAACTGTGGTAAGGATATCAGGTGTGCTTGGACTGTGTGATGCAGCACCCATCATTTCCCTGTTGCTGTTGTCAAATTATGAGAGTTGATGGTGTGGTCCGGGAGAAAACATGACAATAGTGTTGCAAATAAATGAAAACAATGCAAGACTGTTCCATTTTTATACAGTAGATTTTAAAAATAGCTTTAATTTGTGCTATAGTGGACTTCTGAGTAGGGCCTATTCTGCTTTCTGTTACAATGATCATGTGTGTTGTACCTATGTGACTGTGAGTAGAACTGGGCTCTTGCTACTTAAAACAGAAGGAATTAAGCTAACAGTTATGTATTACTGTAATGCATCTATTTGCGTGTTTATAAGCATAAAGTTCCTTCTTCATTTCAAGACTGATAATTTCCTATTCTGGAAGCATTTTATAAATTGTTCTAAATTTTTAAACTTTTGATACAGGCAATGATTTTTGGGGTAATACGTAATTTGTACTACGCTGTAAACAATTAGAAAATAAGTGTTTCTTCATGTTCAAGTAGTACTAGTGCTACTATTAAAATTGTCTGTTATTCTATGCTACAAAATGTCCATATGCATTTGTCCCAAATAATGAGTTTTAAAACCATAAAAATGGCTCTTTGAGGTTTAAGAAATGAAAGGTAGGTTACTGTTTCATTAATATGATTCTTAAGACTATACTGTTTTGCCAAAACCGAATTAACGCGAGCACGATGATTTGAGCTCTAAACCCTGTTGCTTCTGCTATGCAGAAATAGAAACCTATTGTTTAAATTTCTTTGATAACGGAAGTGCTTAATTTTGTTGTTACTTCACCGTTTTACAGTTCTTGGGGATTGTTCTAATAAAGATTTCAATATAAGCCGGAGTGCGTCTGCACCGCGCCGGGCTGAACGCGGGGCTGTGCGGGACGGGATCAGGGGGCTCTGCCGAGCGCCGGCAGCAACGGAGTGGGGACGGGGGGCGGCTCCGGCTGCGCTGGGGGCGACGCGGGCGCGGTTTGGTGCTGGCGGGATGGAGGGCGAGCCTTGGTGCTGGCGAGCCGCGGGGTGCGAGGCTTAGTTTGGCGCTTGAGGGCGGGCGGGGCGACCGCTTGCCGCGTAGGAGCAGAGCAGAGGAGGCGCGGGGAGGGGATGCTGCCACTGCTCCTGGTTGGAGGGGTATTCTGGGGTTTATTTATAAAGGATGGAGGATTGTTTGTTACGTTTTTTCATTTCAATTTAAATTTTTGGAACCATGTAATAATAAACCATATTGTTTTTTGTCTGAACCTGAATTGAGATCTTATATAAAGCTAGGTGTATGGCTGAAATGATACCATGGAACTCAATAGAAATCTTTTTTGGAGTTTAGGACGCTCACAGTCATATTTTCCCCTGTCTTTGTGAGAAGTGAAGAAGCCTTTATTGTACACCGTGAATTAGCAGAGCATCACAGGCAGATGACCTGTGGCAGATGATTCCCCATCTGGCCAGGGGCCTGTCGCATACATTTTTCTGGAGGACAGGAAAGGAAAAAGGCCACCACCAAACCCCGTGCAAAAGCTTTCCCAGGATGGGGATGGATTTCAGCAGAGGTAGCAGTGGAGCAATTATTTGGAGTCGGGACAAAGGAAGAATTTGGACTCGAGGTTAAGGTATGCCTTGTAAGTCATTCCATGTGTGGGGAGCCTTGTCTGAAGTTGTTTCTGGCATTCAGCATTCCCTGCAATGAGACCTTGAATTAGCAAAGCAAGTTTTTGAATTTGCAAAGCAAGCTGGTATGGCTCTGTGTTGGGGTTTCTGTGGCTGAATAGTGAAAAGATGCATACACAATCTCTGTACACATAGTTGCAGCATATATAATTTAAGGGAAAACAAATGTTTATGAGGCTTATACCATAAGATGCTTTTTTTTAGCAAGGGTTAAATGATATCAGTGTTGGTGGGGAGACTGGTTGGTTTGTGCTGTCCAGTCACTGGCTGTGAGTAGCAGTACTTGTTCAGCCTAGATCTGTCCCACAAGGGGTGGTAGGCAGCTGCTGGAAAAGGGAACTTGAGACAAAATTGTGGGTTTGCTCCCTGTATGAGCTCTTTGCCTAAGAGCTGGACTCGAGGATTCTTGAAGATCCCTCCCAGCTCAGAGTATTCTGTGATTCTGTGAAAGCAAATGCATATGGAGAGGAGAATGACACAGCCTAGGAAGTTTAGGTGTGGACCAGTTCAGTCCAAACTAAACAATGAAAGGTGAACGAGCAAAAGCGATCTTCAGAGAAATATTGTTGTTCCCTGAGCCCAGGTTAGCAGGTAGGCTGACTGAAACCATGCCACATAGGAAGAGGTAAATTACAGTTTCTTGGAAGAGAAAAAAGACACTGCTGTTCTATGGTAAATCTCCATGAAAGCAGATTTACTTTTGTTTCCCTTTTATTTGCTGTGGGTTTTTTTCTTTTTAACATTTAATCAGATGGAAAATTGGCAAACAAAACCTGCATGCTTTTTTTTCTGTAAAGCATTGCTGTAAAACTCAATTTTGACCATGCCAGAAAGTAACAATAACAGTAAAGCATTGTGTATGTTAAAGAACAGTTTGAATTCAAGTGATCATGTGCAGCCTTGCAGAATCTAACATAGACATAGACACTGGAAGGTACAATTGTAACATAAAATTTATTTTAAGGGGATTCCAGAGCACAGAGGACCTTTACTGTGTGTCTCATATGTACGTTGTTATTTTGATTAAAAACTGAATATTTTTATTTTTTAAACTAACATCAGTATCTCCTGTTAACACATGCAGTCTGTTGGAACTGACTGCAGCTATTAGTTATATTGTCTTCCTTGAGAAAATGTCAGGTTCACTAACAAAATTGCTTTCTTGCCTCTTTTAAAATTTGTTTTCAGACTGATGGGTTTTTTATCTCACATAGTTTTCTTGCTATTCACATTACATTTAAATCTAATGTTGGCTGCATGCCATAGAAACTTTAATCCACATCCAGATTAATTCAAAGCCTACCTGGAGCTTTTTCTCATATACCAGCAGTCTGATCTCCAGTCTTTTCTAGGGATCCTACTTTGGCACGGTTTGTTCTTTTTGGTTAGCCGAGAGGAATGTCATACTGTGCACGTCTGCCCAGCAGCCCTGGAACACAGACCAGTGACCCATGTCACTACTTGATGGAATGCAGCATGGCTACTCATTTTCAGTCGGTAGGTTTGTTTTGGGAAGCACCTATGTTCTGAGCACCTTGCTCATGGAGGTGCCCTCTCCAGCACTGGTGCCGGCTGCTCAGGGAGAGGGGAAAAGAGGCTGCCTCTGCTCTGGCACCATGAGTTGCCATTGTGCTGCAGTTACTCTAGGCCATAGTAACAGAGCAGCAGTGGTGTGGTCTGCCTGAAATTTCTGCTAAAGAAGGAAGTGGTAACCTAACTGACTACAGTCAAACAGACCCTGGTCATAAATATGGGATGAAAATATTTCTGTTTTTATCTCAGCTAGTGTCTGATGTGTACCACCTGTACACATCTTTGTGGTTTGACTTTGCAGATGAATGTTGCTTTTGGTGCATTTTCTGCAAAAACCTGGCATGCTTCTTTGCGAATCCACACATCTGCAGATGGCTTGGAGAAAGAAAGGATTGTTTTATACAGAGCTTCATAATGTAGTTTCTGGTTGCCATCATTTTCAACACATCTGACCAACTCAATTTCCTGTCTTGAGTCAACTTTCATTTCATTAAGTCCCAGGTTCTCATTTCTGTTGGTTTGGCTGGGCTCTGCAGGCAATCTGTTTTAATTTTAGAGCCTGAAAGAGGCTGAGTTTGGGGAAGAATCAGAGTTCTCCCAGGAGAAGGGTCTGTACCTATTTTGCTCCAAATGATAATGTCAAAAGGGTTTTTTAGTTTTTATTTTACTTTTTGTTTGTTTTAGTTTATGAAGTTCCACTTGCTTACAGAAATACTGACAACTTGAACAGTGTCATATTGGTACGTTTATACTCACAAGTTGGTTGCTTTTTAAGAACATTAACAATGGTCCAAAACAGATTAACAAATCATAGTGTAACAGTCAGCTGTAGTGGTTCTGGGTCAGCAGAGCTTAAAAAAAATTGTTGTTAAACTCTTTTTGAGTTTAATATTAGTGGCTCTTGTATGGTAGTGGCAACTCTTTTTGAATGTATCAGTGGGGTGTGTCTGAGCATCCCAGCCCACTACCCAATCACCTGTACAAATTCCTGCACAAATTCCTGCAGAGACACTGAAGATCAAAGTGCACATTGAAAAGTAGCATTTTTATGCATTTAACTATGCATAACATAGATACACACTTCTTTGATCTTAAAATCATATTTTGGCTAAATGCCGGTATCCGTATTATAGGATTGCTAGTATTTCTGCTGATTATTTCTGAAAATAGTTTTTAAAAGTGGCTGCTAGTGATGCCTGCATTCAGCATATTACAGCTTACATACTATTTAAATGGTATTTTTATGATTAACTGTCTTGGATGACCTGCTAACTTATATTAAACAAAACCCAAACACCTCCCTGTGTTTTTTAATGGAGTAGCTATCCTACAAATGCAATGGCCTAATTTTAAAATAAAAAAATGTGTAACTTTTTTATATACTAGTATATATATGTTGTATGTGTATATATATACTAGTATATATATACTAGTATATATATATTGTGTGTATATATATATTGTGTGTGTGTGTATATATATATGTATATGTATATATGTATACATATATATGTATATGTATATGTATATGTATATGTATATATACATATATGTATATATACATATATATGTGTATATATATATACACATACAAGTGTGTATATATATATATGTATATATATATACACACATACAAGTGTATATATATATATATATATATATACACTTGTCCTAAGGTTCCCCTATTATGGTAATAACCTTTGTTTTTGGGAGGCTTGTAGCAGGAGACATCTTTCTCCCATGAGATTAACTTGGGAAATAATAATGGTGCAGTTTGTGATGGCAGCTGTTATATCATTCAGGAAGGGGATTGGTTTCTGTTGCAGTATGGCAGAGTTTTTAAAAAAATCCAAACCAAAAGTGCTCATCGAAATAAACAAACAAGCTCATAAGACAGCAGTGATCAAAAAAGAGCTGATGCTCTCATGGATGTGCCCAACAGGGAAAAGCTCTTTTTGAGAGGGATGGGGAAGAAGTCCAGGGAGATCTGTGTAAAGAGAGGAATGCACAATTCGCAGGCAGAAAAGAAGCTGTGAGGTGTTTTCCCGAGAGTACTGTTGAATTGCTGTACCCTTATTTTTGTGGGGGAAAAAAAAATTAGCAGGAGTAGAAGAGAAAGGACAAGTGTTGTCACAGAGACAAATGATGGATGCAGAGCCAAACATTTGACTTTGGTTGCTCCACCTGTGCTGCTAATCCTGGTAAGGAATAAATACTGAAGCTCAAATGTCTTACATCACACTTCAGTTGGTCAGCTGTTTCAAATAAAAGAGTAAATGCTTATTTCATTATTCTTTTTTTTTTTAACTGAAGGGATTCACAGCTATAAGTAACATATGAAGTGAGTACACTTCAGAGCACAAACCAAATAAAGATAGAAAAAAAACCCCCACACATGCATACACGCATACATGCACATACACATATATATCATTAATATGTTTTTGAAGCATTTGTCTAAATAATAGACTCATCTGATATATGCTCTGATTTTTTTTTTACCCAGATAGATTTTACCTTGGTCAGTACCTGTTTTCTAATGCATCCTCGTACAGTCCCCTCTGAGGATGTCCTTGTACCAAGAGAATATTTACATGCTGTATAGGTTTTGTCATCTTAATATTTGCATGAATAATTGCTCCCACATAAGAACATTGTTTACTGACATAAAAGCAATCACCACGGGAGTGTAGCTGTGCTTGAGCAGGTAGCATGATATGAAGATGCAAAATCTTTGTCCTTGTTTTATTGGATGTTCCAAAAGCAGGCTTCCAGAAGTTACCAAAACCTTCTGCACATTTTCATTAATACAAGATAAGAGATCAGGGATCAGGAAAAGGTTCATCTTTATAGCTCGGTGTTTAAATTAGAATTTGTGTGATTTTTTTTTTTTTTCTCTTGTAGTAGTAGTATTTCCTTATTGGTTTGTTCTCTATTGAGCCATTTTATCAAAATTGACTCAGAAGTTTCTCTATAGAGATTTGTGTTTTTATTGCTTTCTTTGCTGGGCTCAAGCCTTTCAGAGTGGTAAACCAGAGCACTTACTGGCAAAGCCTAGGTGAACTGGTCTAAGACTAGTGTGTAATAGTTCTAGGCTGAGCTTGTTTTTCCCATAGTCCTGATTCTACTCCTGAAATAAGCAGTAATTCTCTCAGGCTGAAAGTATTTTTAATATTAATGGAAGGTCTATTCATGTCCTCATCAAGTTGCTTTATGTGTTTTTTAACAAGAAGAAAGGGCTTGACAGTCTGTGTGAAGGTATGGTATTGCACCAGCAGCCTGGTGAGAAGAAAGATTTTAGACTTCAGAAGACTTCTGTCGTGTCACTTCTTTGATGACAGTGAGTCAGTGTGAAAGGAGTCATCATTCCATCCAAAGTCACTGTCATATTTTTCATTTCAGGGGAACATGTTTGGAAAATAGAGGGTATACTGCACAGACTTAAAGTTACTAGGAAAAAGTGTCGCTGCCAGATAATTTGTCTCTCAAATCCATGATGGTTTTGATAGACAAAGAATGGGTCTTTGGTTCTAGGGTGATGTCCAGCATACAGCTGGATAAACACGTCATGCAATGGCTGAGCAGTTGGTTCATGGGTTGGGCACAAAGGTGGATACAGTGCATGGGGTCACTCCATTCTCAGCCCTGTGCTCCGCAACATCTTCATTAATGACCTGGATGCAGGACTGGAAGGGATATTAAGCAAGTTTGCACCTGATTCAAAACTGGGAGGGGTTTTTGACTCCCTCGAAGGCAGAGAGGCCCTGCGGAGAGACCTTGACAAATTAGAGAACTGGGCAATCATCAACCATATGAAGTTTGACAAGGGAAAGTGCCAGATTCTGCACATGGAACGTAGGCATCCTGGATGTACAGAAACCAGATGCTGGAAAGCAGTGCCGTGGAAAGGGTCCTGGGAATCCTGGTTGACAGAAAGTTGAAGTATGAGTCAGCAGTGCCCTGGCAGCCAGGGGGGCCACCCATGTCCTGGGGTGCATCAGGCCCAGCATCGCCAGCCGGTTAAGGGAAGGGATTGTACCGCTCTGCTCTGCACCGGGTCGGCCTCACCTTGAGTATTGTGTACAGTTTTGGTCATCACAATATGAGAAGGATATTAAGCTCTTAGAGAGCATCCAAAGAAGGGCAACAAAGATGGTGAAGGGCCTTGAGGGGAAGCCATATGAAGAGCCACTGAGATCACTTGTCCTGTTCAGCTTGGAGGAGACTGAGGGGCGACTTCATTGCATCTACAACTTCCTTGTGAGGGGAAGAGGAGGGACAGACACTGATCTCTTTTCTCTGGTGCCCATGGACAGGGCCTGAGGGAATGGCCTGAAGTTGTGTTAGGGGAGGTTTAGGTTGGATATTAGAAAAAGGTTCTTCCCAGAGGGTGGTTGGGCACTGGAATGGACTCCCCAGGGAAGTGGTCGCAGCACCAAGCCTGACAGAGTTCAAGAAGCATTTGGACAATACTCTTGGGCACATGATATGACTCTTGGGGATGGTGCCATGCAGGGCTGGGTGTTGGACTCGATGATCCTTGAGGGTCCTTTCCAACTCAGCTTATTCTGTGATTCTGTGACTAGCACCTTTATTACTTCACAGAAATTTGGAAGTTTATGAACAGGCTGGACTTCCAACATATATGAGTTATCCTTGCTGTGTCCTTGGGGATGAGCAGGTGCTGCATTTCGGGATGATGGCCTTACGCACAGAACCATACTTGTTAAGTGCCTAGAAATGATATGGATATTTTTGTAGCATCTTTCACCAAAAATTAAGTCCTGATTTTATAAGCCTGATGTCAGAAAGAGTGCTAACTCCCTCTTGTTAATCCTCCTCTGGTATCTTGGACTTCTGTGGTTTTGCGACAAGGCCCTTAAGCTTTGAACTAAGCAAAGTTTTAGGAGGTATATTCAATACTTTTCTCAAACAGTGAAGATATATGTCTTCTTGAGCTCCCCTCTGAACTAGTAAACTATTGATACAGGAAAAAAAGCACATCCAAGTGAAGAGGAAAGGCAAGACCAGTTATTTCTAACTGATTTAAGAAACAGCAGAACAATGTGGAACTCCCTGTTGTATCCTGCAACATGATCAGGCTCGTTTTTGCCTTATACTTTATCCTGTCGGTATAGAAGATGAAAGCTCTTCTTCTTAGATACACTAAGATATAAGCTATGGAACAACAATACTAAAGAACATCTTCAGTCAGGGAAGCTTGCATTTTTAGCTCTGAAAATGCTAGGATTTGTATTCTATAAATTGAATTCTAAAATCATGGTATATTTTAGGTTACCATAATAATTTTCCAGCACTAAAAGGCCTGAGTGCTGCAGCACAGCAATGCAGTAAAAAATTATCTGCCTTTTAGCTTTATTATTGCTTAGGAGAACATGTCAAGCTACCTGCTTTATCCAAGCTGCTCTGTTCTGCAGCAGCAGAGCAGTCAGAGCAGTGAGTGTCCCACAGCTGGTGAAGGTAGAGTTGTCAGAACTGTCAACTCCTTTGGAGCTGTTTGTGACTGTGCAGCCTTGGTGTATAGGAGAACAAACCCTTGGTATTCCTGAAGGAAAATATTCAGGGCAGGTTTGTCATACACAGCAAGCATGGTAAAAATAACATGAGGTACATTTAGACAAAGATATTAAAAAAGCCAAATAAACTACAGAGGAACCCTTTTGCAAGAGACCTGTCTGGAGGTTGAAGACAAAGGCTGTCATTCTGCATTTTTGCTGGCATCTGTCCAGGACTAGGGAAGAGTCACTAGTGCTGGACCACTGGTTACAGTAAAACCATGTCAGGTTGCATCAACAGACTCCTGCAGCTAGAAATATTGAAGCAGCTTGTGCCTTTTAGGTCAAAGTAGACTCCTCTGCTGCTAGCTGGTCAGAGAATAATAATAAGTTCAAGTACTCTGCTTAGAAGGGTCTCTTCTGACTGAGGGCAGATTTGGAAACTTATTGAAAACAGAAACTGGGAAAAAAAGTTTGGGTCAAAACACTTTTCCACTGAGGCACACTCCAAAGAGGCAGTACGAGGGAGTTCAGAACTGGAATTCAAAAAGATTTTGAAAACTTTGAGAAACAGTAAAAAAGAAACAGGGTGAAACTCAGTATGGTAAAATAGAAATTGCTTATGTAAATTGCAGTAATCTAAGCAGAATGGTAAACAAGAGACAAGGTAACAGCTGGCCACAAGCAGAAGGTGGAGGGCAGTGCTAATAGAAGAAAAATCAGTTGCCAGTCCAGAACCCATAACAACGAGCCATTTATACACCCTAATCCTTCAGCTAAGCAGCAGCAAGAGCTTGGCTAAACCCAAGCGTCATGCTACAAGATGGCAAAGAAAACAGCACAGAAACAGACATTTAGAAAATATGAGTTGGTATGAAAAGCTCAGTGAATCAGCTTTGCTTGGGCAGCAGGAGAAGACTCTTTAATTTTTTTTTTTTTTTTCTGAAGGAAGTGTCAGATTTCCTGGAGAATCTGTAAAAATTTCTGCTACTGAAGATGTTTTAGAGCAGATTAGACAAATATCTCCACCAGCAGAAACTAAGATATTTTGGTGTGCTTTGGGGTGAAAAGCAGATTAGGGAATACCCAAGTACTTTTCAGATTTATTTTCACATGAACACAAACCAGTGTTCCAGTGGATAGCTGGAATTTCAAAACATCTAACTTCCAATATTTTATTTAATTGCAGAGTTTGAAATCTTTCTGAAAGACCTTCAAATATACTGTAGCAGTAGACCATTTTGTTACTCTGCAACCTAAAATACTACCAACTTCTAATAATAAGATATCCCTTAGAGATTCTGGGAAGTTTGTACCAGGAGGATATTTTTCTTCCATATTTCTCCCTCCTCTTATCAGGTTAAGTATAATAAATTTTAAATTTTACTTTGCAGTTTACTTAGCCAACAGAAAGTAATACAGGAAACAGCCCCAGCTTGCCTTAGTTGGACAGGTTACGGAAGGAAAGGCAAAAGGTGTGAAAGTCGGTAACCATTAGTTCCATTTTAGATATCTTCATGTATGTCACATTGAAACTATTAGCAAGTCCTACCTTGTAGGCTAAATGCTTTGGGATCAGAGCAAATATATTGCAAATACAATTCTCTGTGAAGGCATCCACACAGCAAAGTTCTATGTTGCTCTCTGTTCAAGATAGGTTGTGTGAGATGTTAAGAGCAGATTATTTCATACATAAATTTAATACAAATTTGCAATTCTAAATTGAATCTATGCCATCTAAAAGGTGTGGACTCAGCATACATGTTCCTGCTATAGCTGCACTCTCCTTCTGCAAAGAGAGGCCATGAATTGCCTCATCACGACATTGTCTGAGCTACTCTTTTATATAGCAGGAGGCAGAGCAGATGGCTACAGGGCTGAAGAGCTCAGCAGTGAAGTCACAAATGAAGCCAGTGCACAACCAGGAGAGAAAGACAAACACTGAGGCTTGTCAAAAAAGCATTCAAAGTCAAGCTACAGCAGCAGCTTCAGTTGAGCCCAGCTGACTAAAACTATCCTCAGTTTTCCATAGGCTCTGTCAGCCCAACACACCAGCTGCAGACAGCTCTGGCACTGGCAAAGGAAGACTCAAAGCCCAGACTCTCTGCTGGAGTTTCCGATTTTCAACTCTGCGTTTTTTCAGCCACGCTCACCAACATCTGCTCATGCACTCGACAGTGGCAAAAGATGAATCCTTCTGCTTCCTATTTTCATAGGGAAATAAGAAAATTGCTCCCCATGTACTTTAATCCTGTTCTGACTTTGGAGCTGAACAGAAAGAGGTGTTGCATAAATAAGCTTAAACTTGCTTTTGTTTCAGGCAACCTGAAGCTACTCAGTTCTTCAAATTAGAGTGAATAAGTACTTTTCCTTAAAGGGACTCAGTGCAAGCCAAGTTACATTTTAAATTACCAAGTTATGTTAACATCTAAATTAACATTATTTAGCATTTAACTGGTAAAACTTCAGCATATCAGACAAATTAACAAAAACTAGTTTGTCTGCTGCTACACATGCAGTTTCGTAGCATGCAGATACATGGAGCTAGCTTAGGTACTGATAACAGCATCTGGAATTCAGTATTCTACCCAGGGCATTTCACTTAGAAGTTATGTATGCTCAAATAAAATGTAAAGTCAGTCAAGTTCCACTACAGCCCCCATCTTGAGTGCTTTGTGAAGAAAAAAAAAAAGGCAGGATGATAATAAAAGCCTTGACAAACCACTGTGCCAGTGCAAGGAGATTGCTTTTGCTATTCAGATTACTTCAGACATCTATGAGCAGCACTTAAAACAGTGCCAGCCTTTAACTTACGGAACTTATGTTAATTCAGAGCTTGCCATCAAAGTTCTGCTTGCAAAAGTCGTCAACAGAGAACACTACCTTTTCCAAATGGAAATGGTTTGACCAGTACCATTAAGGAATTTCACAGAGTAGACACTAATGCATAGTTGGGAGAGAAAAAGAAGGGATATGGACACACACACTCCTTCCAAAGTATGGTTTTCTTCTGATGCAAATAAAATTTATGTGAGCAGAGGAGATCTATCTTAAATCATTGCAGGAAACTAGTCTGTGAAGACAAAAATCAGTTTAATTTATAGTAACCTTTGTTCATCGAATCAGTGTATCAAAACATGCTCTATGAGTAAATCTTAGCACATTAACCACTCTAAACACAGTAGACTGTAGCACATTTGATTGAATTCCACTCATTGTTTATATGCAGTTTGATATAGGTCAGTTAAAATGCCAAACTAGATTTTACTTTTAAAAAGCAGGCTGTTTAAGTATTGCATCTTATTTATCGCTCTGCTTAACAAAGTCATGAGATAAAAACACAGAAGAAAACAAAAGCTGAAATAAGAAAGACTCAAAATATTAAAGCAGATGTGACTTTAGGTTCTCCACTTGGCAAGTCACAGTTTAAAATCTGTCCTACATGTCCCCAGTTTCCCTCCCCTCCAGGTGTGCACCCTCAGGAGCAGCACTGCTTTGCATGTACCCACTTGTATAGCACATATTTGGAGTGTTTCAAGACCCATCTAAGTCCATGAAATTATTTTTACTATCAATTGAAATGGGTATCAGCCCTCCTGAAGGACTTCAGTGTAATGTTTCTCAGTATATCAGGGACCTTCTCTTAAAATTGAAGATTCAAGTTAAGCACTTGACAAATGATCACAGTTCAGCCATAGACACAGCAACATTTTTGCTTGACATGCTACAGCAGAAACTTTATTCAGTTCTTTTTGAAAATATTCGCAACCAAAATTTATTTTTGTAAACTCACAGAAATAAGCTTTAACATATAGGCTGTATAGAACTCAAATGCAGGTAATACTTTTAGCAATAACTTACAGATACAAACTAATGATAAACTACAATTTCACAAAGAATTGTAAACATTTTGCACAATTGTCAGTCCTTTCTTCTAGGCAAAGTGCTCTTTTGATGACAAATAAATTAACACACACACATAACTAGCATGGACTATTTCCAGACAATACAAAAAGGTGTTTAATAAGGCTTGTAAACAATGTAATAGTTACTTATGCAGAATCCATAAAAGTGTCTTGCAGGCTAAATAGACATACATACCTGGGCAGCAAAAGTTATCTTGAAAATGCTTTGGGTGTTAAATAAAAAGTTAACATTAGTACCTTTCCAATGATATTTTTAATACACTATGACTTAAGGTTACATCTTTAATAGTTTAGATCTTTAATGAAAAGGAATTAGGTGTGACTTAGTGGCAGTTGTGTCATTGAATGGGGTAGCAAAGACTGAAGTCCAAGAGCTGTAGGTGAATGAGCTACAAAAACAGAAACATTCACCAGTCAACTTCATTGAAAGTAGCAAAAGATTATAAATCAGTAAATCCCACTGCATAATGACAGTTCATTGTCCCAACCCTGCAGCATGTTCTGTTCTTCCTAGCCCAGCCCACTCCTCCACCCACAGCCCACCTTAACACCACTGCTCTGGAGGAAAACAAGCTCAGGCCACACATGCAGCTCAGCCTGGTTCTCCCAAAACCTTCACAGTTCCTCCTAATCACAAATAGGAGACAAAGTTGTTGACTTGCTGGTTCATAAGACAAACAATGACTGAAAAAATCTTTGACCATCAGGCTCTCCCCCTCTCTCCCATTGTGTGTTACTGTGAGGGAAGCTGAAGCTCTCAGAGAATTTGCTGTATTGAGCATACTCACACAGCCCATGGGATAAAAGCCAGGGAGCAGGTGGCAAACAGTTTTCATTAGATTATGTATTATTAAAATATGTGAAGTAGATGCTTAAATACGTACTTAATTTCTTATTCTTGTTTTAATAGTCTGGAAGAAGCACAAATGGTTGTCTTCATACTCAGATCTTCAGCCATGCTGTTACAGTGAAGGGCTATTGCTTTCTTAATGCTTGCTTTGTACTTGCTATCTACACCAAGTACAGTATTAATATATCCTATAGATACTACTAGAAATTATAAATCCATTAGGTTTCTTTAATCAGTACTTGGTAAACTGTTCTTGCTACAGCTGACAATGATTTTACTCAGACAAAACCAGCAAAGCTGTTATACCTACCATCCACATAGCTGTGCAGAGCAGTGAGCATAGTCCCATCCTGGGGTACATAGGCAGAATATGCCATTTCTTCTAACATGGGTGGAGACAACCTGGAGGACTGAACTGCTGTGACAGGAGCAGTAGATGAATGATTAGGACTTACATGTTTCTTATGGCGTGCTCTGCAATTCTGAAACCACACCTGAAAAGGAGGGAAACATCATCACATTGATAGATTGCATTCAATATTAGCACAACAACAACAACCTTGGAGCTTATCTTAAGCTGAGTTCACATAGTTAATTGGGCCTTTGACACAGTGCTGACAGTCCAAATGGAGAAATATCCATTCTAAGCCTACAAGTGCGGTCAAGTGAGGAACACTTTTTCAGCACCCAGCAGCCCACCAAGGACAGGGACAGGCACAGCAAGGGGCTGGGCATCTCCCGGGGCCAGTGGCCCCCCAGGCCAAGCAACATCACTGGCAGCCCTGCTCTGCTTGGAACGCACCCCTCACCACATCCCAGACACAGTCTTCTCCCTGCCTGATCACTACTGACAGCACAGCATGTTTTTCATAGGATACCCACTTGCCTTTTCACATGGAAAAGCAGGCAAGTTTTTTTTTTTAAGGATTGATTCCAGCAGTCAAATACCTCATTTCTATAGAAACACTCTGTCAGTCTTCCAGGTTAGAATGAGCCAAGGCAACTCAGAATTTATTTATATTAACATATAATTTATATTATATTTTTTAAATCACATTTACATATAAAAAAGCATTCATATGTTTTCTGAGAGACATCTTCAAGCAAAGATTGTAAGTTTGTGTTTCATTTCTGGCTGACATGGGCATTTATTTGAACTCTGCTCTCTAGAACAAATGACTAGATATTCACTTGCTCCTAATGTGTCATACCACAAGACACTTTCAAAAAGATGCAGGTCTTAAGAACAGACTACTACAGACAGAAGTACATATTTGGAATAATTGGCATAGTGCCAATTTCTATACTATTTAGGCTGAGAAGTTTCTTCTTAGAAGGCTTAATCCCCCACACACAAAGTGCAAGAGGAATACAGCAAGTTTTCCAAATTACCATGCTCGTTCTAGACCTATTCCTGAACATTCCTATTGTCTGAAGTTAAAACAGATTAAGTCTTTTTCCATGTTAGAATAACCTCAGAAAATTGTGATTGAGCATTTCCAATGGATGAGTACCAGACTTTGTGAGTCAAGTAACTTCACACTGTTACCTGTATAACACGCCTGCTCAAGCCTGTTCTTTCTGCCAGTTTCTGAAGCGTTTGTGCATCTGGATTATTGTCCTGAGCAAACTGTGCTTGCATAACCTGAAAAAGCAAGATAGGAGATTGCAGAAGCATTTGTGTTGAAAGCCACATTTGACAGTCTTCTCAGACTATGGTACTATACCTTGTCTGTTTTCAGGAAACTGGGTTTTTTTTGTAATCACTAGTATAGAGTCCCCAATACATTTTTAAAATTTTTTTTAAATCCCCCAAAGCCAAAGCACAAGCCCCCTGCTATGCTTAACTGAGCTGTGACATTTACCAGGAATGAAAAAAAATGGATTCTGCTCGGCAGTAGTGAAAACTGGAAGAGGTGCTCTTTAAGATTGCATTAAAAGAACTGTAGGAGAAAATTCACTGCAAAGCAACTCAAATATGCTCAAACACCTATAGCAGCAGACCACAACATAAGGAAGGCATGAGCCATAATCCACACTCTGAACTTGTCAATGTTATATGGAGTAATTGATCTTCTTTTCATCTCCATGGACGATGCAGGAACTAGGAAGACTTTAACCAACTTTGCCTTTAACCAACCCAAGAAACAGAGGCTTCACCTTGGCTGTCCTTTTTGATGGTTTGGTTACTCATCTTTTTACAGAAAATTGAAGTCAACACTTGTCATGAGGATATAAATTACACCTTTTTTTTGAGGAAGTAGATGTCAATTTGGCCTGCATCCTGAAGACTTTCAAAGGCTTCAAGGATTTGCCCTGTTTAATGAAAGTAAGGTTTTGTGGATTTCTGCAGGGTAACTTCAGCAATTTCACACCATTAGTTTCTCATTTTTGGATTTTTGACCATTAATTTGACCCAGCAAATTTTGCCTGGCTTCATCCTTGAAGATTCAGACTACTATTCCTTCCACATTCAGAAACTATTTACTTTTGTAATTTTTCATAGAATCACAGAGTGGTTTGGGTTGGAAGGGCCCTTGAAAGCTCACCTTGTTCCAACCCTATGCCATGAGCAGGGACACCTTCTACTAGACCAGGTGTCTCCAAGCTCCAATCAACCTGACCTTGGACATCTCCAGGGATGGGGCATCCACAGCTTGCCTGGGAAGTGTGCCAGGGCCTCACTGGCCTCAAAGGGAAGAATTTCTTCTCAATATCCAATCTAATCCTGCCCTCTGTCAGTGGGAAGCCATTCCCCCTTGTCCTGTCACTCCAGGCCCTTGTCCAAACTGCCTCTCCAGATGACTGGGAGCCCCTTTAGGTCCTGGAAGGTGCTACAGAACTAAAACATCAAAAAAGTGTGGACATTCTTTTGTATACAAGTACTTTGTGCGGCGCATAATTGCATGCTGCCACTCTGACAGTCCACTTATCCCTACAATGTTTCTCTTGTTGGAAGTAAAGTCTTCTAGCAGCCTCAAGGATAGGTATAGAGGTGCAACAAGCAGATAGAAAGTATCATTAAATAACAAGAGGCCATAAGATCTCAAACACCTGCTGAAGTATGTTACAATCTACTTTAAACAGGAGAAGAAGGGAACATGGAAGTTTCAATGACAGCAGCTGGGAAGAAGCCCTGAATACAGTTCCCATCCTATTGGCTGGTCCCGTCTCCCTTTCAGCTACTGCTGGGGAAAAAAGTTCCCTTTTGCAGAAGTTCAAGCTCAATGTTCAGAGCCCTTGCCCTTTTGCACCTGGTTGGATTATTGCTAACATGCTTGTTTTGTGTTAACTGCACCTTTTGTCTCCAATCATGACTATAATAGGAACCCAAGCTTTGAATGACCCCATGCCCTTTTATATAGCACTACTTTAACACCTCATACGTTATTACACCTCAACATGAGTTTCTCAACTGCTTTCACCATGAATGCGAGGACAGGCCAACAAAACAGAACTCACACTGTGACCAGAAATGCAAAGACCTGTTAAACCAAAGGCAAGGATGTGCAGCTAGGATTAGGTAGAAAGTCACAGCTTCCTTCTCACTACAGGTTAGAACCTCTAAATCTTGTCTCACCATCACCTCTTTCGTTGGAAGCTGGCCCTATCCTAATGTTTTTCCCTAGAAAGCTAATGTAAATGGTTTGAAATAGCTCTGGACTATCTCAATAGGAGTTAACTCTTGTCAAGGCAACAAAAGGACAAGAAGCCTAGAAAGCAGGGGAGATGCAAGCATTACAACAATTCCAACTTCCATCCTATTCATGTCTTCAAATCACATACAGTACCCATCTTTAGTACAACTTTTCACATTACATAATCTGAAAAATATTTTGTCTTTATTATGTTTAGTGATATAAATGGCTGATTAAATAGATTTCATCAAGCAATCAAAATAGAACCACCTTTTTGTTTCCACTTTGCAGAATTACCATCTGCCCCCAGGGAAATAAAGAGCTTGAAGAATACTATTTCATATTAAACTGCTGAAACTAACAAACAATTCCAGAAACATGCTGTGTCTTGATAGTTTATTAAATAGTTTAAAGCACTCAAGCTTTTCTTTTCCCCATATGCTTAAAATTTTCTATTGGTTCAGCACCCATATTCTGCATAAACCTGAGCTACACAAGTTTTTAGCACTGTCTCTACCTGGAGTTGATCTGCTGTGAAGCTGGTCCGAGCTCTTTTTGCTGGTTTTGGATGATTAACATCTTGTTCTGTTAGCAGTGCTCCTTCCACACTAATGCCATTACCTGAAACATTAAAAAGAAAACAACACTGCCTTTTAAACATTCACAATGATGTTGTAAGTCAGATTGTTCAATAACCAACAGCACCGGGTCAGCGGAATTTCAGCTTATAAAAGCCATATTCTATTCAAAGTTAAATTGATCCAGCACCATAACACATTATGCCCTAAACAACTCCCTTGCAAGTGAGGAAAGAAATAAATCTAGCATGATATTTCATCAACAATATATGCTATTGCTTTCTTTTCCTTAGGATATAAAACAAGTTATACAGACTAAAACCAAAACAAAAACAACAAAAAACCCCATCAACAGCAACAAAAAAACAAACACCAAAAAACAAACCAAACAAAAAACCACACCAAAACTGCCCCCAAAACATGAAATAATTTCACATTATTTTGATTCAAGAACCTGTGCTTCCAGTCTTAGTAAAATCAGTCAATTATCTCTTAGTAAGGAAAATGAAGCAAACCCCAACAATTTAATTAAATCTGAACCACAAACATAGTTCTTAACAAAAGCAGTATGTTACCATTTTCAACTTCTCTTTTCAGATTATCCAACATGCAGTCGTAATGTACTCTACAAAGGACTTTCTCCTCAACCAAAGCGAACTCCTCTCCAGTTGAAAGCTGTCTTTTGCAGGAGAAGCATGCAAAGCACGCCAAGTGGTACACGTTCCCTTTAGCCCGCCGGACCCAGTCGGTGGAATGGATGTGCCGCCCGCAGCGGGAGCAGCGAGTGCCGTACCGCCTGCAATGAGAACGGCAACCAGGAGGTGAAGTTAGACACCGTCTCGGGCAAAGCGAAGCTCCGGCAGGTTTAGAGGTGACCGTGTTGTGGCAGCGCAGCAGAGACCTACGGCATGACTGCGTTTGCATGGCAAAAAATGTCAGCAAGTTTGTATCTGACAGCTTAAGGCAAGACACTACTGGAATACGGAGGTTAGTATTTTCATAACGCAAAGAGCAAAACTGAAGCATTTTAACTGCTACATGAATTCATAGCTCCTCATCATTCCTTTTATAAAGATACTTACTCTTAAAAGCTGAAAGATGGAAACAGCAGGCTGTTCAAAATTCTTCCAATTATTCAAATGCATTTCACATTACTCTAGTATTAGTCTGAACTATTATATTTAGCTACATCTCCCTTCACAAATCTTTCAGCATCTTCAGCAGAAGGGGGAAAAACCTGTATCTTCATAGTTATTTCCTCAATTTGCATCACATTATGATTTTTAAATAAACTAAAAAATCTGCAAGTATTTACATTATTACAGTAGAAAAATTCTCTTTGAAGAGGAGACTAGCCACTAAATATGTTGATTCCTTAGATAAGAATTTGTCCTGAAAATCTTTGCTGACCCTAATTTTTTTCAAGTCATACAAGATTTTGTTTTTCCAGAAGTTTACAGCACTCAGCTTGCCTCCTCCCACTCTGTGTCAGACTTGACTAGTTGGATGCAATCTATTCACTGCACAGCTGAGAAGCCCAGAAAGTTTGGTCTAGCAATCAAACTAGAGAAGTATTAGCAATCACATCAAAATTAACAGCAACAATTTTTGCTGCTTTCTGGATCAAAGGCTTTGCATCCTGAGTACTACATTGCCAAAACAAATAATATTCTTTCTTGCAAGATTAGCCTGTAATCTTGAAAAATTACATTCTAAATCAAATTGATCACAGAAAAGTATAACTGTTGAAACCTTCTTTTAAATAACATGGGATTTATTCTGGGTTGATTTTGCAGCTCCTTGTGATGCCCTAAGCCCCACACCAGTGAAGCGCTACTCCAAACAGATCATCTCAATTTGCATTGCATTTTCAGCCAGCACTACCCAAGGATGATTGTTTGCACATACAATAGCTTTATAACAATACTGTGACAGGGACTCTGAGTTTTTTCTCCCTCAGTGCATACACAAGTCAGTGATGGTATAAATACAGCAGCTATGCACAACAGGGGAAGAGCAGAGGGGAGACTTTGCAGGCAGTCACATTACACAGACTTAGGGTTCCCCAAGTCCCTCCTCAAGAAAAACTTTAAACTGCTGAAAATAAACCTAGCAAATGAAAAAGAAAGACAGTCAAGTGAATTTCAGTTGCGGCTGAAGTGAAAAGTGACAAGCAAGTATAACAAGTTATCTGATAAATTATATTCCTGGATAATATACCTGAAATAGTCAAGTTTGCAGAATATATCTTTATCTTTGATGTAGCAGCTGGTGTGCCTTCCCAGGGACGTTCTGCAAACACTGCATGAGAGGCAGCGCACATGCCAGCAGAGGTCATTTACCTGCAAAAACCCAACAGAAAAATACCCCTCAATGCTTGTACTACCAATATTACATTTTATATTTACAAACCCTGGTTTTTTCCAGACCAGGTCAAAAGTTTTATGCATCCTGATTCACAGAAAAAGTTCTCTTGAGTGCAAAATGTTTTAGAACTGCATGCATATTGAAGGTTAATTAATTTGATGCATGTCTTCAGAATAAGCTTTCATGGGTTTGTAATTAAAAGCAGTAGGAGAAGAAGCAAGAGATACAAGTTCCATGCAGATACTTGTGTCCAGTTCTGTTCTCACAGCGTTAGAGAGCAAGTTTTGGCCTTATGTGACCTTGGGAAGGCAGCTAACTTACACATCTTTTCCCTAGTCTGCATAAATTCCTGCCTAAAAAACCCCCAAACGTTGCAAAGTTATTTAAAATTTTAAAACATGAGTATTGAAGGCGGAAAAAAAAGTCTGTCAAATAGAAATGCACCATTAATCACACCTCCATTTGCCACGTTTCTGTTAAAGCAAAATTAGTGAATGGCATCTGAGTTTCAAAACAGCAGCAGGTGTTTTAATAGCAAATTCGATATTTCTTTCAAATGTCCATAGCAAAACTAAATGTAGTCATGGAACTCAGCAGAAATCAGCACTTTTAAAAATTTACATATCTTTTTGGGGCATACAAAATAAATAAAATGAGAGCAATTATTTTAATTTTTGCTTTCCTATAAAATGAACTCTTAATTGTGCAGACATTGCGCATCACCTAAGTAAACCGTTTGACAATCCAAGACTCCCAGTGACCACAAAAATTAAGTAATGATCCCCTGCATAATCCCATGCTGTAGAGGAAGAATTTTGTAAACCAAATAATGATTAAGTTTAGATTCTTTTTTTTTTTTTCCACTGAGCCAATTTCTCATCTCATACCAAACACCTGATATATTACCTAAGGCAAAGCAGGTTTGAGGTAATCCAGGATATGCCTTTCATCAGAGCATAGCCAGACAAACCACAGTGAAAGCAAGGCATGGACCCCAACACTCACGCTGGAATCACCCATTTCAGTCATTCTTCAGGCTGTAATATTGCAGTTTGCCCAGTGCTTTCCTAACCCTCATCCTTGTTGGCAGCTACCTTCCCATATGCTGACAAAGTTTACACCACAATATATGAAACTGTTGATTGCAGTTGATAGCTGTTACCAAACTCACTCTCCAAACCATCTCTCAGAAGAGCCACAGAGCAGAGGGGCAGCGCTGAACCAGACTGAGCCTGCCCCGCAACCAGTCCTGCCGTGCCAAGACTCCCTGGGCCTCCCCAGGTCCACACCAAGCCCCGGCACAGGCAAGAGAAGCCCACGCAGCTCTGCACAATGCGAGCTGACATCCCAGCCACTCAGAGCCCACTGCCTCTTCTTCAGAAACCAACGTTCTTCCAAAGAGCGGGACGCCAGCAGCTTCCATAATAGTCCATTTGATGTCATTTGTCCGTATTCCTACTTGTCGGTTGACAGGGCTGAAAGTTGGAAGCTCTGCTGCTGCTGGACAGTAGCATACCAGCATCGAGTCCTCTCTGCCTACACAAGAAGCAGTAACAGCTAATTTAAACTCAAGGCTAAATAATTTAGAGGTCTTTTTCTCCAAGTCCCGTTATCCTGGTTGTTCAGACAGGAGACAGCAGTGATCAGTAAACGATAAATGAGCTGCCATAATGTCACGAGAATTCAGAGAACTGAAACAGAGTTCAAGTCAGCTCTGTTCTTTGTCCACCCGCCCGTTCTGTGCCAGCCTAGGCTACTGCAAGGGGGACGGGGTCACCTGGATCAGGGATGCGTGGCAGCTCCTGCACCGACCCCATTTTAAGTGAACACTAGCCCCCGCAGACGTTTTCCTTGGACCTCTCCACCTCAACCAAGACCTAAGTGGACGATCTAATAACACCACAGATATGCTTCCAGGGGTGTCGCCCACCATCCTTCGCAAGTATACAACAACTTTGTTTAAGGGTGATGGAATCAACCGACTTTCTGCCATGATTGTTACTCTCACTTACGAAAGGAAAGACGGCAAAAGTCTGACCCAGAATAATTTTAACGGCTATAATAAAAAAGGCGAATAAACTCCCCCGCTCTCCCCCCTGCAGTAACACTTCATGTTTAAAGCTACTTAGTTGTGTTTGTTTTTAGATTATCTTGCTCGGTCCTGATTGCTAAGACAAGAGAGCTGCTCCGCACGCACACAGCTCGTTTCCTTCAAATATATTAGTGGACCACCTTTTGCAGGAATAATTTTTTTCCACATTTATCGAGAGGCATTTTTGGCTTTGAGATTCCCAACCTTCCCCCTAGACCTACTTCAGTATAATGCAGGTCGCGCCGCCGCCGCCGTCCGACCGAGAGCGCGCGGGAGTCACCGCGGTCGGGACCGCCCGTTCCCATTTCTTTCCCCGCTTCTCCCAGCGTGTCAGGAACACGCGGCGCAGCGCCAGTAGCGTCACCCGAAACACGGACAGCAGCTAGGGCTCCCTCTCTGGCCCGAACACGGCGAACAAGCGCGCTAGGACTCCGCACTCCCGTGTCCGCGGCAGCTCCGCGTCGTCCGGGGAGGGGAGGGCTGAGCCGTAGCGATGCGACGACCCGGAGGGCTGTCGGCGGGCCCGGTTCCCCGAGGCTCTCCGGGCACTGCCGGTGGCTCGGGCAGGCTCTCCCTAAGCGGGCCGCCCTCCGACGCCGAAGGTAGGGAGAGTCGCCAGACGAAGGGGGCTCCAGGTCGGGCACCCTTACCTTGAGCAGGTACTTGTCCACGATCTCCAGGCCGCAGCTGCTGCACACGCACTTGCCGGGGGCGCAGCCCGAGCCTGAGGCCATGGACCGCGGCGATGAGGAGGGCGACAGCGCAGCGGAGGAAGAGCAGGAGTCCTCGTCAGCTGCTGCGGGGCTGGCCTGCGGGAAGGCAGGGAGACCGCGGTCAGCGCCCGACCGCCCCCCCCCCAGGAGCCCCGCTCCGGCCCGGTCTGGCCCACCGACACCTGTGGGTCCCGCCAGGACTCTGGCGGCAGTCGCGGTGTCCGCGGGACCCAGCGGGAGCGCTACGCCCGGTACCACCAGACCCACCGAGCCGCACCCGGCGCCCGAGCCACGCCATCCCCCCGCCCGCGCACCTTCTCCGCGGGGCCGCCGAGGGCGGGCAAGTCCTTGTCCTCCAGCCTGCAGACGAACATCGGGTCACTCTTCCAATACATGGCCCTACCCTACCGCATACCAGCCCCCGGCGGGCGGCGAGCCGGCTCCGGGGACCCCGCGCCGGTCTCTGCTCTCAGCGCCTGCAGGAAAAAAGTTTTGTTTTCAAGTGGGTGGACCTGCCCCGCTGGCCTCACCTCCTGCACAGAACCCGCCTTCCAGCGCGGCGGGGCCGTTGTCTCCACCAGCGAGCCCGTGCAGGTTTAGTGAGGGGAGGAGGGAGGGAGGGACCCCCCCCCAACATCAACAACAACAAAAAAACCAGCAACAACCTTCCCCCCCCCCCCGAGAACCCCCTCACTTGTCTTTATCTCTTGCCACAGCTTCTTCCCCGCTATCCCAGTCTAAGCACAAGTTCCAGTTACATCTCCCTGTGAGCGAGGAAAACAAACACAGAGGAAAACGAGAGCCCGTGTGACAGGAGTGATTTTCCCACGCTCTTGAATCCCAAAGCCCAAGCGAATTCCTATAGCTCAAACTCACAGCTCCTACACCCGTCTCACTACCTCACCTCTTGCTTGCACCTCCGCAATCTAGTAATAAAACCTTTCTCATTTAGCTAAAATAGAAGGACCTGAGCTGCGAAAGCGTTCCTCCGTCTCTGAGCTCCCACAGGTGCTGCTGATTAACACCGGTGTCCCAGTGGCGCCGCGAGCAGAGGGTGCGGAGGCTGGCTGCCCCTCACTACCTGCAGAACCAGCCGGCGTCTCTCCGCGGAGAGGCTGTGGCTTACGGGCACCCTTTCTCCACGACCACAAATCTTGTCCGCAGAGTTCCCTCACACCAAACACTGATGATGCTCTCGGGACATTAGAGGAGAATAAAGCATCTTGTCCTTCGCAGATGAGGTAAATAACCGGGTGTCTGCTTCTTGGCACGTATTTAACCAGCCAGCTGCTTTTAATTAAAGTTGTCGTTTAGTTTCCATCTTTCCCCTCACCTCTGTGGTTCAGCCTTGCCTCACCATGGATGCAGGACGTGTTGTTGAGCCTCGGTAAAGTGATCTGAGACAATTGCCCCTACGTTTACAAACATGATGGATATGATAAAAGGGAATTCTTTTTTTGAGGAGCTGTGTGAAAGGAAAAGCCCTCTATTGTTCTCCCTCTAAAAAACATGAACGTTGTTTCAAATCCCGTGCCCCGATCTTGCGGAACCGTAACTGTACCGAGCCCCGGTAAAGCCGGGACGTCCCGTCAATCATTCGTTTGTCCAGCGGTTTCAACCAATCTAACCCTGGGTAGAATCTCGCTGACATTCAGTCGCGGTGTTCCTGACACCGCTGCCTCAGCGAGGCAAAAGGGCTTTGGGTTTTGCGGTGGCCGTGACGTGGCTCGGCGCAGCGCGACCGACGCCCGGCCCGGCGTCCAGAGCCCCGAGCGGCGGCAGGAAACACGGACAAAGCCGGCCCCTGGGAGCCCCGGCCCAGCCCCGGCCAACACCTATGCTGGCCCGGAGCCGGTTTTCTGTCGTCTCCCCCGAGGGGCCGGGGTGTGCTTACCCCCGACTCGGCCCGACCACCCGCCCCGCAGGCGACGGGCTGCTGCCCCACAGAGCGTCCGGTAACCGCACCTCGTCGCCGCGCTCTGCCCCCCCCCCCCCCCCCCCCCCACGCAGCAGGATTCCCCCTTGGGCTCTGCTCCCTGTCCGCAGAGGTGCAGGTCGGGGCGCCAGCGGCCGAGTGTTCGGGCGGCCCCGTGGGTCGCGGCGGGGCGGAGCGGAGCGTTCGGCTCCGAGCAGGACCAGCGCGGATCCTGCCGAGCCCCCATCCTGCCCTCCGCGCGGATCTCCCTTTCCGTGACCGACAGAGGCACGACAGCACTACTGTCGTCTGTCGCAGGTGGCACGACAGAAAATGAGCACCTGGCGGGGGGCTCCGAGGGATGCGTTGCGGTGCGGCCGAGCCACCGTGATCAGAGCCCGTGGTGAGCCCGGACGCGGCGGATCGGGCACGGCGGGGAGCAGAGTCGAGGCTCGTCGTTCCTTTTCCTGCGCTTTCAACGAGTTAATTAATGAGGTTGGTGCGCGCTCTGAGGAGGGCTGCGGGTTAAATTTCTATGAAATAACCCCCTTCCTATGCGCCTTTTCTCTCTGGAAATACCGCGGTAGGAGTCAACAAAGTCAATCTGCGCGTTGTTTCCCGTGGCGATCGTGAGATTACGAGCAGCGGTAATTCATACCGCGGTGTTGGAGGAAAACCAGCGTGCGGGAGATCTCCATGTTTCCTACAGTGTCCAGATCCGGCTCCGCCAGGTGACGAGCGGGCGCGGCTGCACTGGCCGCCCCGGTCTCTCCGTCCGCCCCGAGGCTTCGGAGCAGCCCCGCGCAGTGCGAGGGTCTCAACGGAGGCGGGGCGGGGGACGCACTGCGGGAGTGCGGTGCTTGGCGGGGCTCAGCCAGGGCCCCTCCGATGACTGCGCGGAGCCGCAGGCTGTGTCGGCCGCCCCGGGGCGCGGGAGGTGCGGGGAGTCAGGAGGAAAACGCGCCCAGAGAACAGTCCGTCATCAGATCCGGGTTATTGCTATGGCCGGAGGGGCTTCGCAAGAGGTGAGCGGGTTTGCCGATCTAATTGGAGAGAGGCATTATTTCTGAGAAGCGGTCAGAAACGCGATAAACGTGTACAGGGTGGACGTGGGAAGTATATGGGCTTGGTTATTCGGGATGCACCCGTGCTTGGCCCGTGCACCTTTATCACCTATCTCTCCGAAGTCCAGTCTAAACTTCATTGCTTAAATTACACGTCCTCGATATTTTAGTGAACATCCCCTGCATCGTTCACTGAAGAAATGAAAACGGGTGGACACGCAGGCTCTAGAGAATTCCCGACTCTTGTGCGCCCTGCTCTCCCACTGCCGTCTCTGTGCACATCGGAAGGATGTATCCCCTTTTGGGACGTCGGGTAGGACCCCGCGGCGGGTCGTCGTGGTCTCGGCAGAGAGAGACGGAAGGGAAGGGGAGCCTGCCGGGGGCGGGCAAGGTGGCCCTGGCCTGATCCTGCTGAGGCTGACAGAGGAGAAGAGCGGGGGTCTCCGGCGGGACCCTCCGACGAGAACTGCATCTGGTTCTGATTCCTCTCTCTCAAGAGTAATGCCAGGACGTATGTAGGTGGGAGCGCTGATCAGCTGCACATAGGAGAGATCTCTTAAATATCTGACGATATGACACTGCACGAAGAAAATACTGAACGCGGGGAATTAGGGCTGTTTTAACGAGCGGGTGTTGGCAT
The DNA here is from genome assembly GCF_041296385.1 of Aphelocoma coerulescens. Lineage (NCBI taxonomy): Eukaryota > Metazoa > Chordata > Aves > Passeriformes > Corvidae > Aphelocoma > Aphelocoma coerulescens. The sequence goes on along the minus strand of NC_091022.1, from coordinate 33,124,337 downwards.
ACGGACTCCTTCATCAGAGACTGCACCGTGCTGCAAGTGCATGCGGCTGGGTGCTTCTCTCTGGAGTCTTCTGCAGCGACACCAGTTCTCCCGTTAAAACAAGTTCCCTAAGAAATTAATACCGCCACTGTGGTCAGCTTACGAAAAACGGGCACCGATACCAGGGCGCGGTGGGCGGGGTGCCCACCCCCGGCTGGTCCCGCTGGGCATGGCCCTGTCAGTGCCCGACCGGGCCATCCCAGCGCCCGCCCGGCGGGTGCCTCCGAGATGCCGGCGGAACGGGCGCGGCGCTGCGGCGCGCCGCAGGGCCGTAGGGACCGCGGGGACGCGCCGTCTCCTCAGCGGAGCGCCACCCCATCTCCCCCCCAGCAGCTGCTGGCAGGAGAGCTCGGAGAGGCGGGACGGCTCGGAGAGGGAAGCCCCACACCCGTGCGGGACAAGGTTCACTTCCCCGGAAGGGCCCCTCTCTTGTCTCAACCATCTCTTTGCACTACTTGGGTGTTTGCACACCTTCAAGTATCAAGAGAGTTTTCATCTGTAGATCGCTGTGTCTTGGCCTGTGGAGCCTCTCTGGGCTGTGGAAGAAAGAACCGAGCCAGCGCCCTCAGGCTTGCTCTCTGTGAGTTTGCATCCTCACTGATTCCAGCCCGTGGTAAAAGATGCAGTTTGGACTAGCTCTGAATTATTGACTCTGGGCTGATTTAACGGGAAGGAAACGAACCCCGTCTCTTACCAATGACTTGTTTTCCAAATCAATGCAATGCACTTTCCTTGGGTCAGGCTGTCTGTCTCCGGTTTGCGGGTCTAGGACCTTTCAGGGCTGCAGACATGGAGCTTTTGTTCACGACTCTTCCAGTGTAGAGCTCTGTGTTGCTCAGTTGTGAGTGACAAGATCAGTCATAGGGAAAAATTCCTATGTCCTAACTATATTCCGGAGTCTGTGGTTCCCCTCTCCCAACACCCAGAATTTGATGCAATTTGCTTTTTTTTCCCCCCGCATTTCCCCCCCCCCTCCCCCCCCCTTTCAGGAGGGGGCTGGGGCAAGGGAGGCAGATGGCAAGAAGTGAGTCAGTGAAATGCAGCCCTGCATGTTTTTAGATCGCTGGCCCTTGCACTGTGGGCAGAAGTTGCAGGGAGTAATTTCGGCATCCCAATGTGGAACTTCTTCATTTATTCAAATCTACCTTATTTCAACTCTTGGTCGCTGCGCTCTGAACATACTAGCTGGATGAAAGCTGTGCCTGTTCAAATCAAGGGTTGCATCTCTGCGTTCCTGAAATCGTGGTGAACACTTGATGTAGAAGTTGACTTTTTAAGCATCTGTGCTAATTGTGTCACGTTATCACTCAGGGAAAGTGCTGGGGACAGAGGAAATTAGAGCAGCGATCAGATTATGTAAAAGAGCATTTTGCCCCTAACGAAATGGAAGCCAAAGCAAAACTGGAAACCATGGCGGATTGTTTATAAATACTCAGGCACAACGTTGTAAGGATGTCCTGGTTTTGGTGAGCACGGTAACTCCATCCATGGTGGAGGGCCCGAAAGGTTTCCCTGAGATATCGGGTCTGCCTGCCTGATTCCTTTCGCTTCTGTTTACGCGATGAATAATCACTCTCTGGCAGGAGACCGGGGCCACCAGGCGGGATAGCCTGTGCGGGGGAGGCGGGGGCCCGGGGGGCCGCTGCAGGTTCGGAAGGTTTTCGGCTCCTTCGGCCATCGTCGATGGGGACAGGGCACAGCCGGAAGCCCCTCCCGGGACGGGCTTTGGGAAACATCTGAGGGGTGCGGCAGCAGGAGAGTTTCCCTAGGAGTTATCTCTGCCCCCCGCACGCTGCTCCGAAGCCCCCCTCCACCGGAGCCGCACCCGTCTGGCGTCGGTGCCGCAGACGGCCGTGCGCACCGGCTGCTCCCCGCTGCTCGTCCCGCAGCTCGTTCTGCAGGACGCAGCGCGGCCCGGGTAAGGGGGGAGGCTGCGCCGGGACCCGGGCAGGTATTGTGGAAACCCTGTACTCTCCCAGCTCCCCCGCGGAACCCTTTCCCGGTGGGGCCGGGGTCGCGCCCGGCGGCATCGCGGTCAGCGTGTCCAGCTGAGCGCGATCTCGCCCGGCACCATAAGCAGCCAGCACCGCTACGGACTCACAGGGTTCCGGTCCCGTAGCCCCCACGCCCCGGGTCTCGTACAAGCCCGCTCCGGCCCGTGGGCCACGATCGCTCTTGGGGCTGCGGTGACGGAAGGAACAGAGGTGACGGGGAAGGACATGTGGAGAGGGGGCGGCTGAGGCGAGAGTCAACGGCCGGCAACGGAGAATGCCGGGCGAGCAGTGCCGGGCGGGGTGGGCAGGGTTGGCCGGGACCCGCCGCGGTTGCGGGAGCGACTCGATGGGTACCCGGGCTGTGCCGGGCCGAACAGGCGGGCAGCCGCGGGGCGCGGGGCGCGGGGGGCCGAGCCGGGCCGTAGCCTGCTCTTGGCCGCACTGGCGGTTGTCCTCGAGAGGAAGGACTTGAGCTGGCCCGGGATTTGGCCAAGACGAGTGGTGGCCGGGCAGCGCCGCCGGCTGCAAGTCCCCTCGGAGGAGGCTGCCTCGCGCTCCAAGGCACCCTGCCGGGTGTCAGCCCCCGCCGAGGGGGCACAGGCAGCCACCGTTGTGAGGAACGACAGCTCCCCTCCCCACAGAACAGGAAATGCTTTTCAGAGCAAAATCAGAATTTCAGGGCAGATTCATCTTTCAAATTCTTCCCCAGCCAATTTATGACTGCGTGTTGATACAGTGCTTAGTGTGTGTATTAAAATGAATGTCTGTTAAAGATACAGCACATTTGGGACTAGCGAGGTAGAGATGTTTTGTTTAGTAAGTGGGCAAACTGGGAAGGGAGCTCGTGGAAGAAAGGTGATTAATTCATACCAGGTCTGAAAAACACAAGAGAGCCTCCAGAAACAAGATCCTGGTTTGCTGCCCACAGGTTACAATTGCCAAGATGTTTGCATGTGTCTACAAGTAAATCAAGATTTACTGTTTTGTAACTGGCGTTTACAAAGTGCTACTGTAATGCTCTGAAATAAAATACATTTCTTTGGAAAGTGCAGAGGCTGCAGGTTTTAAGTAGCAGCAAGTGCAGTGTTTTAAGTAGAAATGAGAAATCATATTCTTCTTGGTGTTTATAATTTTTAAACTGATATGGCAACATTAACTCTTGACTGACACAGAATCGAGTGGGGAAATTTTACGTGGTGCCAGAGTGATGTTGATCTGGAGAAGAATGAAGTGCCTGAACAGTGCACTGGTCAGACATCTTTTATTAAGTTTAGTGCCTGAAAGCAGTCCAGTGTTTTTGGGCACGCGACAAGATGGGGGAAATGTTATGCTAAGTGTAACACAATTTACCCTTTGTCAACCTGCTTGGTTTGAGCTGTTTTCTGAGTTTAACAAACCTGTTCACGCAGGAAAAGACACTGGTCAGGATTTAGAACACATCTTTGATTTGTGAGCACATGGTGACTCTAGGAAAAATCATTGTTCTGCAGTACCTCAGTTATAATTATTGGAAATCTGGATCTAGTCCTAGTCCTGCTGCAGTCAGCAGCGCTCCAGCTATCATGTCTCTGCTTTTGAAGGACAACAAGGATGTGTTTCACTGAGCATATGTAAAAAAAGTAACTGAAGAGGTTGATTACTTAAGTAGCATGTTAACAACACACAGTCTTGTTCACCCCACTGCTCTACACAAAACTACTCATTCCAATTTTGGGGCCCAGGAGATGCTGCGCTCTCATTATGCACCCTCAATACTCTTTATATTCCACAGAAAAAGTCAACAGAAAATGAATTTTTCTATTGGTCATCTAAGATAAGCTTCTGTTTGTTGCTTCAGCTTGAGATTGCAGAAGGACAAGAGAGTGACAGAAGGAACCACTAATTTTAAAAGCAAATGTTTGTTTTAATATATACAAGCAAACACTCAAAGAGGAGTCAGCTCTGGCTGATTACCTGAAAAAAGGTTTAGGTTTACATACAGCAGCACTTCATTGTTTAATATTTTGCTGTTCCTTGCCACCAATCTGAATGTTGGTGCTTGAGCAGAAGAAAAATTATTTCACCAACTCTCAGGGAAAGAAGGTCTGATGGATACAAGAAAACTTAGAATTCAGTGAGGCACTGACTTACCATCAGGGTTATACAGACTATAATACTGTTACGATTCTACTGCTCTATTATAAATATCCAAATGTTTACATCCCCATCAACTAGCCCCTGATGACACTGAGAGGCAGATTTACAAAACAAAGAATGCAGTGGGCCCATGCTCAGTATGCTAAGCCAGAGTGCTACAAAAATGAAGCCCTTGCACTGCCACGCTCCTGCCCACTGAGACTCTCCCAGTACGTGAAGCACAGTCAGGCTGGAGCCCAGGATTTTGGCAAGCAGAAAGACAAATCTGTGAACACCTGCCTGCTTTGTGCTTGTCACAGCAGCAGCTGTGAGGTCATCAGGGTCTGTCTGGTTTTGCCTGCTAGGTGGCTGCAAGCAGAGTGGGAGACATGGCCCTTCTCTGCCTTGTTTATTGGTTATGTTCTGCAATGTTTTTTACTATGTTTCCACTGTTACTGTGGAACTCTGAACTTTCTGGTGAGACAAAATCATAGAGAGTTCAGAAATGGAAATAACATTTATCCTGTCTTCACTGCATTGCACTTGGTGTATTTGCAGTTCATACCAGTGTTTTGGGGGATTTTCATACTGTTTGCTCCCCACATTCTCGTGATGCTGCTTTATGTCTGAATGTTGGTGTAAAATGGGATATGCATGATCCCATAGCAAGAATTTCAGACAGCTAAATCTCTGCAGGGGTACAAGAGGAGAGATTCATAGCTAGAGGCTATGAATGTGCTATTCAGCTATGATACGTGTGACTGGATGATAGATACAAGAGGAATGGAGTCCGACCAGATAGCTATTACATATAAAGACCAAAAAAGGTGTTGGTATAATGAAGGACTCCTTCCCATATTGAATGAATAGTGAATGTAGATTAAAAATGTTGATTGGCAGAGACATGAAAATGTCAAATGTGCAGTGCCTGTCTAACGACAAATACATCTTCTGGAGCAGACAGAGGCACTAGTTTAGGACTCATCCCTGCAGTAAGATGGTAACTGGTGTGGTCTATGATGACACTTCTTGAGGGGACACAGTTCACTTATATGCTTGCCAAACTGACAGACAAGGTACCTTCCTCATTACCTGCTGCCCTGGGAATAGTTAAGAGGTCTCCCTGCAATATTTAATTTATGCTGTTTTTTGCCATGCAGAGAATTTGTGGTTAGCATTGGTTGCATCTTGGGTGCATCCCAGGGGAACAGCCTTTTCTCTCTGGTGCTCAGGCTGCCTGAAAATCAACAGCTATGTTGATTCCCTTTCTCAAACTTCTCATTTGTGCTGCACCCATCTGCAGGCTCTGGCTCTCATCAGGCTCTAGGAGGAGCCCAACAGTGCAGGGTCACCTTTGCCATCTTGGGTGGAGAGGTTTGTCCAGCAGGGGAGAAGTCTGGGCACCACTTGGAGAAAAATGAGATAAGAAGGGGGACCATGAGCTGCATCAAGGTGGTGGGAGAGCAGCTGGGCCATCCAACAAATCATCTGCTTCCTGTTATATTTATTTTCTGCTTTGTGGCAGGGTTACCAACTTCTGGGCCAGGAGTTACTCCATGAATGTCAATGGGCACTGGCGGGACATGTGTACGTCTGCAGGCAGGCGGTTAGTGTCTCTGTGCACAGGTGGGCTAATTTAGAACACCAGAAAAGGCTCAATAACTCTTGGACCTCTAGTTGTCACATGTGCATGATATGTGGGATGGGAAGAAATGTGCCAGGGCTCTATCCTCCAGTGCTATCACACTGCCAGCAGCTCAGGTGTCACCATTGCTCTGGGGATGTGCACATCTTTCCCGTATTTCTGCTGGTGCTGCAGCCCTGGCCCTCCCACACAGGCAGAGCCTGCAGAAGCTCAGCCAGCACCCCTTGCTGCGGCAGTGCTGGGCACTGTGCCCCTGCCCTGCTGCACGGCCACTGCTCTGCTCACGTCAGCGATCACATCTGTCTGTGGCTGGTGTCTGCTGAGTGAGTGCTTTGACCCTCAAGTGAGGTCTGTGGGCCATGTGTCTGAATGTTACCTGGACATATGCAATGCCTTAGCTAGAAATGTAAGTCTGGGTTCTGTTTGGGTGCTTAAAAATGAACAAAGTAGGCTGCCTGGGGATGAGGTGCCTTGCAGAAATGTCAGTTCATTATATGAGGGAGGTATCAGTGCAGGTCAATAAACCATTTCTTTCTTTATTTTAGCAAGTGTCAGACCTTCCCCATCCTCAGGCTAATGGCTGTCTTCATATTGCACATTGTAGTTAAAGCTTCCTTGCACTATTTATTCCAAGCAGCAGATTCTGTGTAAACATCTTTGCACAGTCCTGAAATTGCTGAGCAACTTTTTAGCCAGAAATCCTAAGCAGTGGAAGTATTTACCTCGGAGTCGGTGGGGACCGTGCACTCTACACATTTCTCAGCTCATAACAAATAAAAAGTTTTGTTTTGGCTTTATCTAGATGTAGCAATTTCTGATTAGTATTTAGAGAGAGGACTTAAAATTACTTAATTGTGTTTTGTGTACTTCTTATTTAACACTGCAAGCAAAATAAATCAGAATGGGATTAATTCATTTTAATTTGTTGTTGCTACTAATTATATAATAAGGACATCAAATACAGTAACACTTTTTTTTGAGTAGAAAAAAAAGTTTTAAAATAGGTATGTAAGAGAAATAAAACTTATTTTCAGGGTCCTTCTTAATAAATCATAATTCATATATTCCTGGATCCTGCTTTCTCTGAAGTTCATATCACTAAAGAGTTCTGCTTAGTGCAGCTGAAGCATCCCTTCTTTCTAGCTCTGCTGTCTTTCAGGGTTTGTAGAAACTCTGTTTTTACTGTAAGAAAAAATTAAGAACCAAATATGTTTTCACCAGTTTGATTTGGCAAATGGACTTACTTTTACCCACTGTGTGTAAGCACCAGCTGCATTTTGATACCAAGAGTAGTTAAGATAGGGCATCCTGCTCTCCAAGTGCATTTTTGTGGTTTCATTGGCCCCAACTTCTCACATTTTCTCACAGGGGACGAGGCAAGAGAGTCCTTCTGCCTCACTTTCAGAGAACAGTTAAACACCTTCTGGCAACAAAAAGTTCATAATTTTGAAGCTCAGTTGAGATCATCTGCTCCCACAAAATGCCTTTTTCAGGGTTTGTGTCAGTCTTTAGCCAGGTGCACATCACAGTGTGCCAGGAGGCTCCCTCCAGCTTGGTCCAGCAGAGAGGAGTTCTCACTTCCTTCAGGGTCACCTGAAGGACTGTCCTCCTGTGCTTAGTGCCCATGGGTCACATTGGTGCAGGATTTGTCTGTTTATGACCCTCTTTCTCTTGTTTTAGATGTGAGGTAATATCCGGGCAAGAGCACAAGCTCATGGATCTGATGCAAAGGGCCATGGTCAGGAATGAAGAAGGAAACAGAATTAGACCAGCTCAGTGCACAGAAGTGATGGTTTAAATATATTCTTCTCTACGTATGTATGTCTCCTTCCATTTAAGTTCCCAAATAAAAACAATTATTTTAGGAAAGGATTGAAAGAGTGATGGATGCAGTTAGGGGTGTAATATCTTCCTCTGCAAATGGGATACTGGAGGAATGGGTTATTTTAAGGTTACAGGTGTGCAGTTTGCAATACTAATAGACAGTCATGGGATAGATGATATAAAGACAGGTGCATTGAACAGCAGGTTTGACACTCCATTCCTCAGTGTTTGTTCAGAGCTCTGCCCTGCAATCTGTAACCGTGGGGTCCAGCAGTAGTGTCCATACGTCTTGTGTAAGAGTTCAACAACCTGCAGTGCGCATCTGGAAAAAAAAATCCCGCCCCTGCAAGCCTCATGTTGGGCTTGTCTTCCTCAGGATGAAAGCAATGAACCTACTGACTTTGATAGGGCTGGGCTGGGCCTGCTGCCAATCGCCACAGAATGTCACCTAGGCTAGCACATCCCTGCATGGGCAGCTTGCAGTGCCTTCAATGGAGGTTTCTGCTGTGTCAGTTACTTACCTCATAGGTTGGCATTTGACGATGGGAGGTTTAGCATATTATCCAGTTTCAGAGTTGAATGGCAAATGTGCTCTGATACTCAGGGCACTTTGCAGTGGACTGTCAGAGGTGCTCCACACTGTCAGAGGTGCTCCACAGTGTCCTGCTTGCATGCCAGTGAGACCCGTGCCTCTGCCCATGGTGAACCAGGACAGGGTATGTTGAGAAGGGGCCTGGGGGTGGCTGGAGCTGAGGATGCCAGCCCCCTTGTATGCATCAAGCAGTGTGAGCCAGCACATGGCCTATGGAGTGGCTCTGTTCATGGAGAGAAAGGGGTGTCTGATTTGGCAGCAGAGGTCTGCATACCTGGTGTTCTCAGTGTATGCTATACCTGCTCTGTAGAGAATTGATGCCTGGTTAATTGGCCTCTGGCATACTTTAAGACTTTTGGCTTTCTCTGCCCACAGCAGACCAATTTTAAGTAAAACCATCCCTCCCAGACTGGAGGCACAGTCATTCTATTTAGTGCATTTTCAGATAGTTCAGACAGTTCCTCTTAATTTTGTCTTTCATTTCTAAGAAAGGCCTCTTAGACAAATGGTTTAGTTCATGTAACGTTACAGTTTTGGAAGCAAAAGCTATTTGTGTATTTAGTGATGACAAGTGTAGATGTTCTATGTTTAAAAATCAAATTCCAGCCCTGTTCCTGTAACAATCCCATGATCCTCACTCTGTCAAAGTGCCCTTTAGCCTGAGTAATGACCACAAGACTGGGTTTCTCTCCACAGATTTCAGGTTTCTCATGGAAGTATGCATGTACACAGGTGAAATACATATGCTTGTTTCCAAAGGTATGGTTATGCTGACATTTTAGATATGCCAAGTGATACAGTATAATCCCTAAGGATGGTTAAAGGCTTCAAAGTGCAGCAATGCAAGTATGGGACTTTTAATTTTTACTGGCGTTTATGATTTTAGGCTTTTCTTCTGGAACAGTTTTTTTTTTCTTCTGCATTTCCTGTGATCTCAAATGCTAAAAAAAAAAATAAAAATTGAACAGTCTGATTAACAAAATTCAAACACTTTATTGAAATGCTGATCTTGTATTTTACAATTTATTGGAGAGCAATAATTTCAAAACCTGAAGAAAAGATAGGAATATAAAGTTTTGATTTAATGGGAATGCTTTCTCTTTTTCTTTATTTTAAAGCTTAACGTTCTGCAAAGGTGATATATTGTTTCCTTAAATTGTTTCACTTGTGACAAGCCAATATTTAAAGTACTTGTCCATCAGAAATTTTTCTGACCAGTGCTGGTGTAAAGTCCCAATTGGTTTTTGTGTTGAGATGAAGCCTAAATTCTCTAACCAGTTAACTCAATTTTGCCTGTGTCAAGTCCCACGTTTCTCAAGAGGTGTGGAAACCAGCTGTGTTGTGGAGGAAGGGGTGGGATTGCTGTGCCGATGCAAGAGAGGACTATGACCAGGACAGTGTCCCCAGGCGTCGCTGCCTCGGCAGATGGCCAGGTCAGAGCTGCATGCCAGCTGGGCTGTGCCTGCACTGCCTCAGCAGAGACACACACTGAACAAATTTTACCAGATATTTTCAAGTTAATTGCTTCTGGAAGGATTATCAGATTAAATGCCAGTCATCCTAGCTTTAGGTAATTTCATCTGTTACACTGTCAAAATATTTTCCTATAAAAGATCAGGGATCAGGCTGCCTTGCTTCTGAAATCAAGGCCATTTTTCTGTTGAGCTGAGTAGATAAGCTGTCCCACTGTGCTTCTCAGAAGAGAAGGAACTTCACATTTTCTCAAATCTGTTGCCAGTGTGCAGGGCAGCACCTCAAGGTCAGAGAGCAGGTGTGGGCCAAAATGTTGGACATCCAGTGTGTGCAGGTTATTAGGGTCAAAACAGCTGGTGGTTGCAGGGCTGGCAGGGCTGCAACCTGCAACCATATGATGGGTACCTGCTGGGCACTGGCTGCTCACCCCATGGACAGCCCTATGTCGTGGTGCCCTCTCCTGCCTGTGCCACAAGGGACTCCCTCCAGACCTGAGGATGCACAAAGGAGGGGAGAGCTAGGTGCTAAATCCTGTTCGTACCTCAGATGCCTTGCAAGGATAACAGTGCTTGTTTTTGGCAGATGATGCTGCCCTTCAGCAACTCAAGGCATTATCAGTCTTGATTCAAAGCCTTAACAGCCTCTGGACAAGCACTTACAGCAACGTAGTGTCTTATTTATTTGCTTGCTTGATAGAAGAGTGTGAATGAATGACAGTTGTTCAAATGCCTCTAAATTACTGGCTCTTGAGCATCAATCTACCATCTCCCTTTGGTGTTTTTGTTTTCCCTCGGGGGGGGGGGGCTGCATTTGGGAAGGAGGGATGAGTTTTGACTTCAAAGTGAAAACTTGGACTTTAAGGCTGACATATGCCAAAGAAGGGTATTTGAAATCCCTGAGAGCATTCCAACCATATGCCACAAGAGATGCTCTTCCACTCAGACAAACCCAGCCTACAGTCCTTCTGCCTGCAGAAAGAGCCCCTCACAGTGTTCCTCTCAGACCTTAATGAGTTTAGTCTGCAGGATTTCCTCTTCCGGTGACATTATCAGAAGAAATTACCCTATACCATTACCTGTGGCCACTGAAGGCTGACAGGCCTCTCCCAGACTATGTCTGACCCCCCCCAGGACAGGAAAGTATTGTCTGGACTTAACCCTTTGAAGCTTCCCTCACCTCCACCTTCCAGCTTGCTGCAATGGCAGTGCTGGGGTCCCCTGCCCTGTGTTCTTGGGGGCTGCGGATGCTCCTATGGTTTTTACAGTTGGGTCCAATGGGTGCCTGTGGGGGACCTGCTCCATGGGAGCCCAGGGGAGAGGCTGTAGGGAATTTGTGTTGTTGTGTGACATCTGGGTACACAGGATTATAGCCAAACACTACTTTTTAATTGAGTCTTTTCCTTCCCCTCTGATGTTACTTTTCAACACTCATTGCATGGATATATCATCCATTATGACTGTCTGGGAAGGGTGCATCTCAGGAGCGTTCAGGACTCTGATGGCTTCACTTTACATCTTTTGGCTATGTTCACAGCCAGGTGCTGTCCAGCCTATGTTACATGACTCAGAATAGTGTTGGTTTACATCCACTCTGTCCTTCTATATCTACCATAAAATTACTATGCACAGAAATTCAGGCCTTTTTGTCTATACTACTAGAGCAAGCAGTGATCCTCTCTGCATGACCTCTAAGGATACTGTGGGTGCCAAAGCCTTGACTAAAAACATATACCTAGCAAAAGACGGGGAAGCATTTTTCTAGGTGGCTTGCCTCAGTTCTTGTCTGATAATTTTGGGTAACAAAGGGTGATGTCCTGTGGCATCAGCCTGGGAAGGATGAAACATGGTTCAGGAAAGCATTCACTTTTTGTGCCTTGTGGCTTCAGTGCTGGGTTCACAAGACTGCAGGGAGGACTCCTGGGAAAAAGGCAATGTTAGCCTGCTTGGAGGGTACCCAGGAGAAACATCCTTCTTGTCAATCCTAACTTCACCCCACTTTGCTGACCCTCTGAGGGGATACAGTCTGCAGAGAAGGATTTAACATGGGTATTAGCAGCAGTAATTCTGCCTAGTGTCGCTTTCCTCTCTGGCCCAAATACTGGATTGCTGGGGAGCTTTCTGTGCCCATGTTGGCTCAGTTCTGAGCCACTCTACAGGGATGTAACCTGGCACAGCTCCAGAGCTGTAACTTGGACATGGAGGATGGAAGGGGGATTAGTGCATCTTGTGGATCATTTTGTTTTGTGACTGCCTTCTTTCCTGGGGAACAGAGGGCCTTTTCTGCTCCCGTGAGGAAGCAAGTGTTAAAGCCTGCCTGGGGGCCCTGCTAAGGATTTGCATTTCTATCTCTGCTTCTGATTCTTCAGCTTTTCTGGGGCTTCATTAGCCCAATCACTAGATTCACTGCTTGGAGAATTATTCTGTTTTTTTGTTAATGGCAGGCCTTCATGTAAAGCTTGAACTTGACTTCTCAGTCAGTTTGGTAATTTTATTGGGCCTCAAATTCTTCCATGGCTGGAGGACATGCTCTGTGTAAAACTCGCAGCTTCATCTGGTAGTGATTTGTCATTTACCAGGCTTTGGGCTTGCTGCCAGCTCATCTGTTGCCAAACAAAATGAAGACAAGGGGATAAAATGATTATTAGAAAAGGGCTTAGAAATGTTGCAAATGAAATAAACTAAGGATAGTTTAAAACTAAGATGAAGATATATGTAATAATTCACAAAAATCACTGGGACAGGCAGCAAGGGAATTCAGGTTTCTCCTATACTAGAGTCCTCTTCACGCTGAAGACATTTCAGTATTGTCTCTCAATATGTGAGATTTAGTGGACCACCAAGACAAAATTTCCTGTGAACCTGGAAAAATGGACTTGTCTCTAATTTGTGTCCTTTGCCTACAGAACAGTTAGAAGTCCATTTTCAAATAGACTGCCTAAATCCATAGAAACTTTGAAAAAATTTCAGATTATGAAACTTTTGGGTTGAAGGACAGACACAACAGGTGAAAAATTTTGTTACATATATCAACTTCAAATGATCATATTTAATTTCTATAAGGCTTTGTTGTTCCTTTACACTACCACTACTGGGTTTTTGTTTAATATGCACATTTAGGCAGAATTTGTAACACGATGTTACAAATTAGAGGTCAAAAGATAATGCTCATTCAACAAATACTTCATTCAAATAATAGGCACTTATAGGGCTTGTAAATTGTTTAAGATACTGTTCCATACTCTGACAGCAGACAGTGGTGAAGGGAATTCTCCACATCTTTTAATATGCTAATTTAATAATTTTTCTTCTCAGGTGTGTGAGGTAAGTCAGTAAAATTTAGTGGAGGCAGAAACAGATGTGTAGGGAGATTAATGACTTGCCTAGGGTCCCAGAGGATTGGGGTCTGACAGTGCCACCCCAGCAGCACATGGTGCTGTGGGTACACACAGGTGGTGTGGTGTGAGAATGCTTTTATTAGCTGGGCACCATCATGCAGAACTCTGACTAGGCAAGAAAGAGGTGGCACTGTGTGGAAGCAGTTGTGCCAAAAAAGGGTCAGAAGGGTGGAGGGACAACCAGTGAAACAACCTCATCTGGGCTGGGTTTGGGGACAAACATGCTGGGCCAGAAGCAGCTCCTGTTTGTTCACCCAAATACAGCATTCATAGCTGAGTGATGAAGTCAGTGCTCAGGGAGAGCCACAGGTCTGCAATCCTACTGCAAGATACCTGACATGCAGGTACTGTCTTCTTAAAGGTTTTTTACCTTTTGGTAGAAAGCAGTTGAACAAAGAAGCAGCTGTTCTTGTAAATGTGCACTTGTCTAGGCTCCAACCCTGCTTGTGATGTCCCAGTTTTCTCAGTCCAGGTATCCTAAACACTAACAAAATGCAAGGACTAAATTTTCTCCACTTTATCCACTGCCCTTGTCATGGTTATCCTTCCCATGGTTACTGCTACTGCTTTCATCCCTTGCTCTCCCTTCCAAAGCCACTCTTCCTCTTCCTGCCTTTAATTTTTCTCCTGCTTTGAGATGCATATTGCCTGAGCTACTTTTCCCCTGCTGTGCTAAATTGGCCCTTGAGGAAGGCAATGCCTTCCATCATCACGTATCATTGCTCATTTTCCCTTACAGAGAGGAATGACTGCTGTCGAGGGTGTCCTGGCCTTGATGATAGGTGGCTTATGTCTGTTATGGTTGTAGTCTTCAAATACATGAGCAGCAAAAATTTCCTTCTCTTATGGTCTTTTTATTCTTTCTTGAATGTGCACTGAGAAAAAGGAACTTAAAATGAGCTGGCAGTGGCTGAATAGCAGCACAGTGGAATACATTGTTGTCTGGTTCAGAGGGGGCAGAATGCTGCTGCTCTTGGTATGATATGCACCCTTGCCTCCCATGTGCCCCCACTCAGAGCCTCCACTGATGTTCAGTACTTGTATGATTTTAATGGTGGTGAAAAAATGAGGGCCTATCTCCTTGATATAGTTACGGAAGCTATTAAATAGTGAGCTGAATGGAGAACTAAGATCAAAGAAATGTTGTTTTATTCCAACCTCTAAGATTGTTTTCCTTGATAGTACTGTAAGCTTTGCTATGTATAAACCTAACTTCAGATGTGTTAATGTGAACTGATACCTGTAGGGACAGCACACTCAAACAAATGTCTGTTTATTGTGCCTGAACCATCACTTAATGAAAGACAGGATCCATTTAGAGAAGAAGATAGGTAAAGGAAGAGTGCTGAGATGCTAGATAGACATAGGAAGGCAATGATAATTTAGAAATTGATTTATAGTATGTATCTGTAGAACAGTGACATAGGTACTTTTTGATATTTGGGAAATGTCAATTTCGTTTCCATGTTGTGTTCTAATAAAAGCATGGATGTAGTTTTCCTAACCATGTAAATATAGATGGTCACCACACTGAAAACTCTTCTTCTAAATGTTTTGGTCACCTGTTATCCTATTACCAATTATTTGTGGTTGTTTGAATTGAACGAAGTCTGTAAATGTGGTACACGTGTGGCAACTGTTTGAGAAATTTGGAAGGTATGTCGATTCTGAACTCCAAAAAGAATTTTGGTATGTCTTGATGCATTATTTGAGAGTGTATAAGAAGTAAAAAAGGTAATATGGCTCATCCTGGTTTGTTCTACAGTGTGGTCCATCATGATTGCTGTGGTTTAATCTTGGTAGCAGCCAAGCCCTCCACAGCCACTTGCTGAGAGGCTGAGGTGTTCTCAGTGTGCCCCCACTGGTTCCCCCCCACAGGGGCTTGCTGCTCAGCAGCTTATGCCAGTTGTTAATGAGTATGTGTGTTTACCTCTTGTTTGGTTTATTACTGACATTTTGTGTAACTGTGGGTCACAGAGGTGCACACAGATGCTTTGTTGGAAAGATTGAGCAGTGCAGGTAAATAATGTGGTGCCTGCTGCCGTCTTTGGAGACATTCAAACCTGATCTGCTTTTGAAGTGTCCCTGCTTTGAGTACAGGTCCCCAGATCATCTTCTAAGGTTCCTTCCAATCAAAATTATTTAATGATTTGTGATAAGAGGAATTTACAAAAAAATCTGAGGTATTCATTTCTCCTGCCTAGGTATTTGTTCAGCATATCCTTGTTTCCTACTGCACTTCTCTGAGAATACCCCATTTTGATTAAGTCTCTGGACATAGTTTTGATTATTTAATGACATGCTTATTACTTATTCATGGTCCCCCCAAATGAGAGGGTCAAAAGCCAGCTAGGTGGCTGGCTGTGAGTTATGCACCCAATCTGAAAATTGATATCCATTCATTTTCTTAATCTGAACCACAGGATCTATCTAATATTTTTGTCCTCTCAAAACAAATGACAATACCATTTCTAAGCCTCTCTTAGTAGAATAGAGGTAATGTGCTTTGGAAACAGGAAAAACAAAAAGAAAATATTTATATTTCTAAACAAAATATCCATTCAAGCAGGTAATTGCTCTGAGAAGGATGGAGCAAATGCCCATGAGACCACACCAGATAAGAACGTCAGGGAAGGGTGACAACTGCATGTCTGTCTCCAAACTGATAAAGTATAGTGTAATGTTCTTCATTGCACTGTAAGTAGTTAATAGAATAAGCACAAACTACATGGGAGTCCAGGAAGACTTTCTAGGCACATCAGTTTTTTTACACTAAATCTTGCTGCTATTTTCACAGAAACAGAGAGGACAGCTGTGGTTGGGAGGGACCTCGAGGCTGCCTGCTCTCATTGAGAAAAAGTTCACTCTCAAACAAACTCAGCTACACCAGGCTGAGGTCTCAGTATCTCCACAGCCTCTCTGGGCAAGCTACCTCAATGCCAAATATTCAACAAACTTTCTCCTATGACTTCCAACTTTGCCTCAGATGTGCTGACCTCATTAAAACTGGCTTTGTGAGACCCCAGGAGGTTTTAGAGGGCCCAGTGTATCCAGCTAGCCATGTTCACTGTCAGCAGCTCTCCTGGTGAGCTGAGCTCTGGACCACAGAGCAGAGGGCAAGGGCTGTGGCACACCCCTGGCAGGGGTGAGGGACTGCGGGGGTCTCCACTTTGGAGGTGTTTCTGGACATACCTACATGCCAACCTCCCTTCTGGGCTGGTTTCTCCACTGCTGCCAGCCAGCAGAACTGCCCAGTTCAACTGCCTTGGACATGTTCAGGACATGTGAGGTTTGAAACCTCAGACTCCTAAGTTTTACTTGAAAGTTTGACAGTCACAGGGAAGCTGTTCCAGACTGCAGCTGAGGATATGATCCAGCTGGTTTTCTGGTGTAGTGAGCTGGGCGGGGAGTGAGCTGAGATGAATCAGCACACGGAGTGTCTGTGGGCATATGGGTGATCTCTTTATGGATAAAACCAGGTGCAAATTAAAACTGATTAGAACAAAAGGAGAGCCACAAAATGAGAGTCTGATGACCAGAATCAACTTCTATTAAGCTATCTGCAGTTTAGAGTTCCCCGACTTAAGATGCAAAAAACAATCTTGGTTTAAAACAAACAAATAAATCTCCATTTTTTCTATTTTTCTCATGCTGCTATTCCCACTGTGTAATCTGAGCATAAAAGAAAGACCACTGCTGAACTTTTTGAAGACTTCATTTAGCATCTGCATGAAGAACATTAAAAGAAATAATACAAACAAGTTGAATGTATATAAGGAGTCTTAGAAGATTGTATCATAGATAAGTAAAATGCTTAAGATTTTCTTTTTGTATGTGTAATGCCTTTGCAACCTACTCACAACCTTGTTCCCTGCATGAGGGCCCCCTAATTATTTCATCATGCAGCAGGAAATTCTGGTAGGTTATATATAAACAGCCCGAGGCAGAGACCTCTTCATCAGATAGAGCGTGACATCTGACATCTGTGCAGCCTGCTGCTAGCATGACACAATCATCCAGGCAGTCCGAGCATTGAGGAACGCAGGAGCAACTGGAGCATGGGGCTAACTGGAGGTGGCAAAGGGTTCCTCTAATCCAAAGCTAAAACTTCATCCCTTCTCTTTCTGATGGCCACATCCCACCTCTCTGCAGCAGGCATGGTCATGGTGAGGTACCAGCTGGGGCAAGGGGTGAATTCCTGGCCCTGCTGTCCACAGAGATTCTCCCTGAGGATGGGGCAACGCATATGCTCCCTGTCCCCATGTGCCCCTGGGAGGAGCCAGGCTCTGCAGTGGCAAGGCCACCAACAGGCTGCATGTCCCAGCTTCAGCTGGGGCTCCATCCAGCCCATGCTTGGAGCACCCGGCATGGGTGCTTTTCTCAGAGTGCCTCCTGACATCTGTACACCCTGCAGAAAGGCACCAGCTCCCCATGCTGCCTGTGGGAGCCTGAGATGCCATAGTGAGGAGTGGCTGCGGGTTGGAGACAGCCAAACCCCAAGTGATTGTGATGGATTAGGGCTTTGTGTCAGACATGATATGTGACTGCCTTTTTTTTCTCATTGCACTTATTTTTATAGTTCCCATCAAAAGGGAGATTATTTTCCCTTAAATGAGTAAGTGGTGTTTCTACTCGGTCAGTAGTGTTTTCTTGGTACAGAAAATGGCTTCTTAGGGAAGTTGTTGGAAGTAGCAGGCTAGGAGGAGTTTGAGCAGTGTAGGGAAAGCACATGCCAGCAGCCCCCACTGTGCCCTCCAGCATTTCTAACCTGAAATTCCCTGCACCCCCACACTCCTTTCCTGTGATGGGTTACCCAGGCCATGCTGTGTGTCCAGAATAGCACTCCTTGCTCTGACACTTGGTGAGCTTGTCTCTTTCATGCATGAAAGGAATAGATTGCCTGAAAAGCAAGGGGAAATTCTCTGAAGGAATGTTTTAGGGAAGCAGCAGCTCCCTGTTGTGACATGTATTTTTTCCCCTAGTGTATATTTCCGCTGTCTTCAAATATACAACTCCATTTCATTAATAATGTTATTATTTGGACTAGTGCTTTCTGCTCTCATGTGTCATGGCTATTTTGAATCAAACAAGAAAGTTTTTTTATATATTTTTTGACTTTGGTTTTAACATTAAGCCCAGTCCCAGAAAAACCTATGTTCAGCAGTTTTCTGAACTCTGTCCAAATCTGCTTACACAGAAAAATATTCTTTCCACTGCCGCATCTAAAGCCATGATAAATTCCACAAGTTTTAAGAAACTGAGGATAGTAACAGTATTTGGAGGCAGACTTTTGATCTTAATACCAGACATACGAGGCTTGAACTCTGATGAATCTCCCACTACAAAATCTTGTTCAAACATTTCATTATCAATCCTTTGTCAAATTTCAGTAAATCAGTAATGCTGAGGATTTCCTGAAAAGTCAACTTATTTTTTTTGCGCTTTGGTATGTAACTGAATCAGGTTGAGTTTGTTTGGTGAAATCAGCTGTTTTTAAATCAAAATGTGTCACAGACTGGAATTGTTTCCTATATTCTTCTGATGTACTCTTTACATTAGTTATGCTTGTAATCAGATAATTCCTCATTAACCCTTTTCTCTAATCTACCATTCCTTTATTGCATCCTCATAAACGTCAATATGCACCCATTCACTTTAAATTTGAAGACTAACATATAACATTTTTTTTGCACTTAGTAGAAGTTTGAACTTTAGTCTCTGAAGTGACTGTCTCCAAGCTCCATCTAAATTCTTAAGATTCTCAGATGATCCTGAACTTGTGTACTTTTGTTTATTCCTGATTTGGGTGATACTTCTTATCATCCCTTTGTTTCAGGGTGAATAAAATGAAATTTCTATCCTTAAGGATAGACTTAAAGCTTTTAGTATTTCTGACAAATGTAAATATTGTTTAAAACTGCCCTTGTCCTTATAGGTGATTTTAATTTCCCAGATGTTTGGCCTGATTTGTTAAAAACCAGAGCTGAACTCTGGGTCCATTTTTCCCTGAGTAACTTTGAAGAGAGAACATTTTTTATTTCCTCTGTGGGTGAAATTCAGGAGGTGGTCAATGCTAAAAATATTTTTCTTTGCATGGTGTTTCAGGTTCTACCAGGTGCCTTTAGAAAAACATACATTTGGTCTCACATTTGTACCTGCTTGGTAGCCGAGAGACTTTCCCACAAAATGGAACAGGCTTTTGGGAATCTTGAGGAAGAATCAGGGCCCTGGCTATAGCTAAGCAAAAACATGCAGCTTCAGGTAAGGGAAATGCAGACCTGGGCTAGATGTGAACACAGAAGAATTTTTTTCCAGAAAGAGGGTGAGGCTGTTGCCGATGTGTGGTATCAGTGGATAGGAAAGGAATACTGAGATAGATGACAAAGATTGCAGGAAAGCTGGAGCGTTTGACCTGGCTGCTGAGAGAGCCCCTGTGCAAAGTTGTCCTTGCTGAATGAAGTGTTTGAGACCCTGAAGGTGTGCAGCACCGTGTCTGAATTAGTTGTGCTGTCAGTACTGAATACAGCTTCCAGAAGATGTCAATAGAATCAGAGTGAGTGTGTTTGCTGTTTGACAGCAGTGAAAGCAGGTCTGTGCAGCCATGCAAGATATCCTCATCGGCCTTTGTATCTCTGTCCTTAGTTTTAATTTGCAGGTAGATGATATGTTCTTGCAATTCTGTCATGATGATAGATTGTTAATTTTTTTATTCCTAATTTTGCTGGGAATAGGTGGCATGGGAAATCAGGATGACTAAACTGGAAACATGCATGCTCCTCATCAGCTCTATCAGGCACTTAAGACTGGAACACTGAATGTGATGTGCCTGTGGTGTACAGGACAACTGTTGACCAACTGTGTGGAACTCTCAATCTGTACAAGTGGCTTCTTAGTCTTCTGCTGAGACTGAGCCAGGCTGCTCCAGTGGCAGAAATACGTGCAGAGGGATCTGTGGATGTGGATTGTTAAGGAGAGAAGCATGTTAGCAGAAATGCTGGCTCTGCCTTCTGTAGTTACAGCTGTGTTCGTGCAACCTGGGCCACAAGAAGGGTGATGTCCCACCTGGCAAGGTGGAGGGGTCCTAGACTTTTCACCCTGGGGAAGGATTTCTTAGGCAGAGAGTGATTCAGGAAATCATAATCTGTGGGCAGTTTTTGCAGGTTTATGGGATGTAGAAAACATGGAAGTACTGTAGTAAATTCAATAACATGTAGTGTGAGCCTGAGTTGTGCTTTTTTTTTCTTTTTGTTCACGCAGTGCTTGTATCATGCAATGCTTGTCCCCTGTTCTGAGAGCACTAGGACACTGATATATACTTTAGTAGGTTGGGCTGAACTGCCAAGGCGACCATGGAGGACCTTGCTTTTCCCACCACAGGAGCTCAGTCGGTTGTCCTTGGTGCATGTGTTCTTTTTAGCTTTCTGCCAAGTGTTCACTAGTACCCAACAAGCCCTCTATCAGTCTTCCAGCTGCATTGCTATTTCGTCCTGCAGATCTGTGCAGCTTGGAGTCCCCATCTCTGTCAGTGAAGATTGCTGACAAGAGATGGCACAGGTTGTGAACTATCTGGATCCTGAGGGAATGCCTGGGTCTTTGGCACTACACCCACATGAACAATGGGCTCGTGAGCATGCTGGTGTCACTGCAGCTCTAGGAGCTCTGGGTTCACTGACTTGGCTTATCTCAGCAAGAAACAGCTGAGTTCAGAGATTTACTCAGAATTACTCTTCTGAGACCACAGATATATGAGAGTCACCACACAACCCATTCCAGATAAGCTGAATAAACAGGCTGTAACTGATGCTGTCTGTATTGCTCCTGCAGCTCACCTGACTCTGTGAGACGTGGTGGGCTGTCTGGTGGCAACAACACATGTGCCATGCTGCCTGATGTAACACTGTCTCACAGTTCATTTCCATGGCAACAATTTGGAAATCTGGTGAGACTAAGACAAGTTTGTCCAGTGCAATCAATGTTACACTTTCTGATTCCAGTCTGGAAAGCCTCTATAGAAAGGTTCTTGGATGCATACTTGGTAACACTGAGCTCCTTGGATCCAAGTGCCCAGTAAATCTTAGCCTGATTACTGTTGGGAGTTCATAGCATGCTGAGGGGATTTCAGGGCTGGCAGTTTGGCCACAGGTTTTATACATGGGTGTTTATTAGGACATGCTCTACTCTGAGACTCTGCCTATTTTAGGTTCAGGGGACTTTTCTTATCCACAAGGCAGCACGAAATTTAAATTAAATTTTGCTAGTTCTTTCAAGTATATAGGCAATGATCTGCGTCTGAGGTAAAATTCTGAGTAAGCTGTTCTGGGTTTCTGGAAAAAAACAAGGTATTCCCCTTGAATGTTTGACTAGCAGGTCTTGCTACAGGTTGGTGACTCTCGCAGTCAGCAGCTGAGTGGTCTTTTCTAAAGCAGAACCTTTTGTGTAGTTCTTAATCTTCTTTTACATCCCTTGGTCAGCTTGGTGTCTGAAATCTGCTGTGTAAGTCTCTTATATCAATGTCCTGCAAATGTAGATGTGTCAGGCTCAGGTGGCTTGGTCTCCTTGACTCTGTCTTAATAGCATGTGGTTCTGCTTGTGAAAAAAGAGAGAAACACATGGCTTTAAAGAAGCCTTGGTTGATGTTGTAGCTCACAGAGATGGTATGTTTTTGGGCAAGCATATGATGGAGTAAAAGGATGATTATTTATCACTCTGTCTCTGATCTTTAGGAACCTCTGAAATCCAGCAACCTGTGAAATCTATGACATCCAGTGTCAAAGCAGTGGAGTGGGTGGAGGTGAAATTTGGTGTCATGGCATCTGGGCAGTCCCAGTGAAGATCTCACTCTGGACTTGATGCTGCTAACCTGTGCCTTTAAAACTCCTTCACTAATAAATGTTAAAATTTAATCACTAGTAGTAATTATGTCATCAGCTCCATCTATTGGAAATAGTTGAGACTTAAGATGCTGAAGATTTTTGAGCAATTTGTCCTTCTGCACCAGAAAGTACATGCAAGAAATACCTCCTGTTGTCTTAAAGATCTTTATGTTCTCTTCACGTTTCTTCTCCATCTCTGCACCAAAATCCTATATTTAATAGACATTACATGAATTTATACATACAGAGAATGGTAGAGGAAGAAAACTGTATTCCTGTTTAAAAGGTCTGAAGATACATAAGTTGGAAGTAAATCCTAAAATAAGTCTTTGATATGGATGGAAATTTCATGAATGAATTTCTTTTCCTTTTTCCATCTTCTTAATGAAGAACACAAGTAAAATTGCAGATTCAAACACTTGAGTACTGAAGCAGGCAGGGGGTTGATTAGAGTTCTCTAATTATAACTAATGACAGAAATAACATGGCTCCTGTTTTGCCTAGATGACATAGGAATTGAGCCACTCATACAAATACAGCATATCTCCCATTATTTTCTTATGGCAGATGGTACAAACCTGACTCAATAAACCACACTGCTGTTTGAGGTTCTCAAGAACAGGACCCTCAGTCTGCTCCCAGCTCTGTTCACTGGGTTCCTGGTGAATGTAAACTGGCACTGACAGGAATGGAGCGGCAGGTACTGGAGATCACAGCTGTTCTGCTGTACTTGCTCTCATTTTGGCTGCAGCCAGTTATGGGGCCGAGACAGACATTTTGCTTAGGGCTCCAGTTACTCTGACTTGGGCACTGTGGCTCCTCTGTATGTTGTGCTGTTAGCAGTGAAATTCCTCTGACTGGATTGGGAATGATTCTGCTGTGATGCTATGCTGAGAATCCCAGCGTGTGTTTCAATATTTACTCACACTCCAGTTTGTGTGAAATCTCTGAGGAAGGACAGGCCAGGAAAAATGGCTTTTTGCTTAAATATAGTCAGAATAAGATTCTTAGGAATGCATTTATTGCCCTGCACCTGCCCCAATAAGCTCCCACCAAGCTTCATTCAGTCAACAGAGCTGTCGTTTCCTCCAGTGCTGTGCTGCTGGGAGCAGAGAGCTGGGGGCACTGCCTGTGTTCCCCTCAGGCAGGGACTGTGTTCTGCACAGGGACTCCTTGGGCCTGGGCGTCAGCCTGACAGTTTCTAAATCAGGGTGTGCATCACTGATCCTGTTTAAAAACATATCTTCTAA
The DNA here is from genome assembly GCF_041296385.1 of Aphelocoma coerulescens. Lineage (NCBI taxonomy): Eukaryota > Metazoa > Chordata > Aves > Passeriformes > Corvidae > Aphelocoma > Aphelocoma coerulescens. The sequence continues at coordinate 33,101,138 of NC_091022.1, read as the reverse complement.
TCCTGTTTGTTTTGTCTACTAATGAGCAGATTCACTGAAACAGGCACCTCATGTCCTGAAGCAAAATTTTAGTGCTGAGTGGAACAGAAGTGATAAATATTTTTGTTACCTATATTTCTCTGTCAATATTTATACAACCCAATTCCCTGGGTAGCTGTGGGTGAAATTACAGAGGAGAAAAAGAATCCTTGAGCTTCTACTGGACTCCAAGGGAACCAGCCAGCATGCACTTGCATCAAAGGGAAGCGCAAGATGAAGCCAAACAGTGAGTGCAGGTGAGCAGGAGCCGAGAGTGTGTAGGGCTTGGGATGCTCTCTCTGTGGCAGCTGTTCCTGCACTGTTGTCAAGCCCTGCCTGGTGTGCAGGGGCTGCTGGGGCAGAGCCCACCCTGGCTCTCAGCCCTGGCCCACTACCCTGCTTAGCCATGGCAGGGGCACCTGCCCGAGCTGGCCCTGGCATTGAGCAGTGGCAATGGGAGGGCTGGGGTGCCTGCTGCTCTGTGTGCCCTTGGCTGCGCTGTCTGGGTGGGGGGCACCCCATGGGCAGCCCGTTGGGCTCAGCTGTCCCCACCAAGCAGCGCCTGGTGTTCTCCCCAGGTGATTCTGTGGCTACTGCCTCTGTGGGAACTGTTGAGGCCAGCAGGAGACATGGCATTCAGCTGCAGAAAGGGACAGAAGAGCTGCCCATTTATTCCAGCAAATGCTGTGGGAATGGTGAGATGGAATAACAGGGGAAGCACAGAAACAATCTGGCATGCAGACCCCAATGACTCCTCTCTTTTTGAATTTTTTATTTCCCCAGGGAATCACATGTTTATTAAAATGTTAAAATCTATTGTCTCACCCTTCCTTTAGGATAATCCCAGAATTTGCTAGAAAAATCCCTTTTTGTAGAGCATACATTGTAAATCTGTTTTGTTTAAATGGGGTTCACAGTAGAACTTTGTGAATGTCAATATTTAAGCTTAGCATTTGTGGGTCTGTATGAATAACATGGCTTCTCTCAAAGTGAGAGTAGTACATGCACACATGCTGTGTACTTCCTTAAGGCTCGGGAGAAAATGATTATGTGCCGTATATGTGGTTAAGTGTAACTGAGGAAGTGTGGCCTGATAGCTGGCTGAAAGTGACATCCTCTAATAAACTGCAGTTCCCTGAGTGGTCTCCTTTACTATGATAGATAGTAGATTTAATACCTTAAAGCAAATAGTGAGGCAGTCCAGGTAAATGAGATACTGACAATGGAAAGAGCAACTGAATTTTAGAAGAGTCTGATTCTTGCAAGAAGCTTAGAACATGAACCATGCCTTTAATTTAGTTCTTCAGTCTCTTTCACATTAAGAAAACACAGAATCAGCTCACTCATTATAGTCAAAGCATTTGAGCTCCATACCCTTCCTGGGTCCCCTGCTTATGCTGTAAATCCATATGATTTAGATAATAAGGGCTGCGAAATGACTCTTTTATTCAGTGAAACAGTTGTTTTTTTAAAGGCTCCTGATTAGACTATCAAGATGGGATAAATTGCATTTCTGCTTCAGTGGTCAGAGGAATTTCAGAGGCATGCATCTTCATTAAAAATTACGTATTTATTACCTCTCTATCAAAGAGATATATTTATTTACAATTTATATTTATAATTTTTATTTACTTCTATTATCTTTGTAACTTTTTAATAATAAACCAATCTATCAAGTAAACTAGTGTGTTTTTTATATTGCAGTATAAAATATCACATCAATGGCTCTGGGGATGAGACACATTTCACTCCTGATGCAACCCCTACAATTTAAATAAATGATGCATTGGATACATGTGGTCCAAAATATTTCTGTTTGCTGCCAATGAAACAATGCATATCTCCAGTGCTTTCACCGTCAGCATTTTCTTCCATGTCTATATTATGATTTTAGGGCTCCTGTCTGCAAAAAATAGAATATTTCCATAATAGGGGAACTTTGTAAGTAGAGATAAGGCAGGCAGAAAACCTCTGCTAAACACTGAAGAGATCCCAACCGTGCTCACAGGCCCCATAAATAGGGACCTTGAGTGTTTTGCACAGGTGTGATTTGGCCAGCACTGGTGTTGCAATGCCAGCTGGTGGAAAGTATCATCCTGGGCAAGGGACGCTCCTGTTCATCCACTCCTTATATTCTTTCCTGGAGCGTGGTCTTGAAGTCAGTAGTTTCCAGTGGTCGGGAGAGCAGAAGATGAATGCAGAAGCCTGGGAGCAGCATGCAGGAGCCGTGGGATGATGCGTAGCAGGTTCCCTTCCCCTGGGAGTGTGTATGCATGTGCTTAGGGGGACAGGCTGCACACAAATGGCCTGGCCACAATGGCTCATGTACAGGGCTAATTTGAGCTGAAATAATTTTGAGAAAGGATGGTAGTACAAGGGGCTTTAGTGAGATAGTGCCAAGTATCTACTGTAGTCACTCAGGGATGGATTTTGAAGTGAAGAGAGATCAAAATTTTTTTGGGAGGGAAATTTCTTTCTTCCATTTTTTTCTCTGTTGAAATGCAAATTTGCAGAGGGACAGTCACTTAAAATTACGTTCTGGGGATGTTACCACTGAGTGGAAAACGATTTCTCAAATGATTGAAAGATGCAATGCCTTCTCCCTGCATATTTCAAAAAGAATTGCAAAACTGTTGAGGAAAAATGTTCAAAAACAATGAAAACATTGTCACTTTTGTCATTTCCTCCTCCTCGGGGACTGCAAACAGCATCTGGGTAGCTATGGGTCCCTGCCCTGGCACAAAGCTGCCAGCTCTTCCCAGGAGCATAGCCTTGAGCAGCACAGTTACAGAATTGCCCAAAACCAGATGGTGACATTGGAGCCGAAATTACTCACAACTGAAATGCTTTAGTCCTAAATTCCTCCCTGATGTTGCTCCATCAAAGCCAATTATGTTGGCCTCCTCAGCCAGCATCCTTCTGAACTTTGCCAAACCTCTCTGGCTTGTTCCTGTTGCTTGCAAATGGTTTTAGAACAAGTCCTCTTCCCATCCCACAGTTAAAGAGCATGGTCAGTGGGCAAAGGTGTGTTACTAGGGAAAGAGCTGTCCCCTGCCTATGGATTTGCACTTGAACTGAAGAGATTGTGTATTATGTATTAACCGTGGATCTAATAAAGCTGGAAGGTTTTTAGAATTTGTTATTTATTGCTTGCATCAAATTCTGTCAGCTGTTACAAATGCTCTCTTCTCCAGAGAATGTAAAATAATACAATGTAAAGACTAAAAATCTCACTCACTGGAGTCCACAAACACTTGGCAGCTAAGCTGCTGCTCAGCTTAAGAAGCACCGTGTTGGCTCAGCAGACAAAAGCTTGACAAGGTCCTTTCTTTCCTGGTCATTAGTTCAGATCCAGAGCAGGTTGATAACCTCCAGTTGCTCTCCCTGGGGGCATGTGATGGAGCTGCCCAATGTAAGTCAAGGGTTGTTGGAGAATGAGTAGTCCTCCCTCCTCCAGCCTCCCCTGCTGCTACACTGGTCTTCAACCACAAAGGTGAGGTCGTGGGTTGGAAAGCAAGTCGGCTGAGAAAAATGTGGGGAGGGCGAGACATGTCAGAGTAAGGCTGGAAACTCTCCCTGCCAGTGTCACATTTTGAGTTTACTATTTCCTTGTAGATGCTTTGATACTGTTTCCCATGGACAGTGTGCTGTGCAGTGTTACAGGCAGAGGCAGGAGCACAAAAACTCTGTTTCCTCCCTTTCTTGCTTCCCACCCAGAAGTAACTTGAGTGAATTTCCTGGAATTACTCCAGTTAAAAAATGGAGAAATGGGAGAGTCTTTGCTTAAAACAGTTCTTCAGAAATGATGTTTCCTGTGGCTTATGTCACCTCACAGTGCCGCATGGATCATGGCAATGCTGTAGTACTTCATTGGTTGGGAATGTTTCCAACACTGCAGTGCTAAAGTCATAGTGAAGGGGAAGAGAACACAAATGTCTGGACTCTCAGTTTGTCTTTGGCCAGGCACGTATGGAATGGGAGTGTTTGTCTTTGAGCTGAATGCTCCTCTCCACAGGCTTCAGTTTGATTACATTTATGATTTAAGAGGCTGCAGTTCCATGCCAGGCATTTCAGGTGCTTTTTCCCTGTATTCCAGGAAGGAATATAAATCCACACCATCGGTGACGAAATAAATAGTGAACCAAAATGTTGTGTCAAGGAGTCATCCTTCCCTTGGGAGAGCCAGGGCTCATGGTGGGGGGTCAGGTCTCTGCTGACCATGGAACTCCTCATACTGATCTGTAATGCAATGCTGCATTTCCCTTGTGGAGGGGGGAATGCTGCTACATCTGGTAATGATGTTATTCTTATTGCATTCGTGTGTTGCACTGCTGTATGGACCTTGGAAACATACAGCCAGCCATCTGATCCAGCTTTTTCTTGACTCTACACATTCACTTACTCATCAGCTCTGAGGCATATTGACTTAATTCCCTCTGTTTTCTAATGCTGTGTGTGGTTTAATCACATCCCCAGGAAGAGGTGTAATTATTAAACCACAGGAAAGTTAATGACTGGTATTTGTTCTTCAGCATAACCCATTTTGGTGTCTGGGGTTTGGCATGTCATCCAATGGGAAAACCAGCTCCAAGACATAATCCTCAAAGCACACATGATTTTCCACTGATTTATGCTTTTTTTTTTTTTTTTCCCCACATATCAGTTTTAACAATAGCTTTACTGGTTATTTTAGAAAACTGTGTTTTCTTGATAAAACTGACTGTGCTGAAAATTCTTCCTTGAAATTATACCATGTTTTATTTGGGGGATGGATATTATACCATATGCAAGCTATATTTTACATAAAATTTGCATACCTGTGAAATGTTGCCTACAATACTTGTCCTTACAAAAATGCATAATTCAGGGTTTTTGTTAAATCAAGAGCTCCTAATGTACTTCACTTATTATGTATAAAATCCCTAGGAAACTGGCTAACAATTGCTCAACATTTTCTTTACTGAAGAGATTTCCTGGCAGTCTCTCCATAGCAGTTGTATATAAGTAGCTCTTTGTATGTCTTATGAATTCTGTTTAACTAATGGTCCACTAAACTATAGCAAATTTTATATTGGTCAGAAGGAAGGGAATAGAACCCATCAGAAAACAGCATTTCTGCAATTGATTGGGACTTTATTTAGGAAATTATGATCTGAAGTCAAATTTCTGCTTTTTTTTTTGTCTATGAGGTTCATTAAAAGATGATAATAATAATTTAAAAAGCTTAGAAACAGGGTTAGTTTAATCATCTTTGTTAGTCTCCAGACAAAGTTTGCAAACCAAACAAGAAATTCGTCAGCCATGGGCAGTTGAGGAGTCCCCATTCTCAGAGGAATTTAAAAACCATGTGGATGTGGCACTTGGGGACATGAGTTAGTGGCCTTGGCAGTGCTGGGAAATGCTTGGACTCAGTGGTCTTGGAGGGCTTTTCCAGCCCAAATGATTCTGTGATTACCGGCAGAGCTGCTGCATGCATCCCTTGCTGTTTGCACACGCCTGCCCCAGCCATTGCTCTGTTACCCACACATCCCTAAGCCAGACACCAGAGAGACTTTATTATGCACTTTACTGGGGAATAGTTAGAGTTTGGTCTATGGGTGAAGGAGACTGGTGCAGGGATTATGCTTTATTTATTATGTTTGAAGTCCTAAGGTGGAGTGGGAAGGGCATACCAGTGATAGTTCAGGAAATAATTGTGTGATATTAGGGAAAACACCCATGGTATAGAGTACTATTTTGTGTGAGCAAAGGGATCAGAACTGCAATGAGTAAACTTGAAATAACCATGTCTGTTTAAATTAACTGGTTAATGGCTCTGGAAATGGAGGGCTAACAATATTTTCTGGAGTGGAGATGACCATGGTTTGCTCTCACAGAAATGAATAAACCAGACCTGAATATTACTCAATTGCACTTTGATGGTTTTGCTTCCTGAGAATTTGTGAGACTTCTAGTCTTACCGTGCAGGAAATTTACTTTTTCCCCTTTTCAGATGTTTAGTCTGAGCTTTATTTGGGGCCACTCTTAAAACTGCAAAAAACCATAAAGGGTTGGTACTGGTTTCATGCACAAACTCAACACTAGTGGTGTTTTGCTACATTCGCTTTAAAGACTGTTTCTGATTTTATATATTCCAGTTCAAGAATGTCAGGATTCCTAATTTAAACTGTCCTTGAGGTCAAAAACAGACTTCAAGCTTTTGTTTAGGAATTTATGGTCATTTGCACATCGAAGTGGATATAAAGACATTCCACAGCACAGCAGACAACTCTGCCTGGGTCTAAGGACTGTACGTGGTCTGGACTTGGAGAATCAAGCTTTGGGATAGAAATCCATCCTCCCTCATCCCAAATGCCTCGGCCACCTCCTCAACCTGGCAGCTTAGTGAAGACAGGAAAAGTGTCCCCGTCACCAACAAAATTTCCCTACTCTGTGGGTACAAGTGAGTTGCACCAGTGAAGGTGACACTCGAAGAAGGTGCTTTCTGCACGTCCCCTTTGGCACTGGAGGGCTGAAAGGGGTGGCATGTGGGGAAGCTGGCTGCCTGCTGCCATAACTGTGTGGCTATGCAGAATCTTAACTGGAGAAAATCAGATGATTTCTCAATGAAAATGTCCATGGCATGGGAATTGTTTTCACGTTTCAAGAAAGATGAAATCTAGGAAAGTGCTTTTGTTTTTGTGCAAGTGGGGATCAAAAAGAAGAATGTCACTAGGGAGAAGGGAGGCAGTTGTTCACTTAGAAAGTTTGAAATTTGCTTTTGAAGCAAGAGAACATATTGCTATTTTTTTCCCCCACTCTATAAATAACTCTTGGCAGGCAGAAACAACCTTGATTGCATGAGATGAAGTAGAGCAACCAGCAGGCTCTACAGCAGAATAAATGGCACAGTGCCAAGAGCTTCATCAAATGAATAATAGCTTCCACTTGACAATCAGTAAAGTGCCTCTTCTCCTGTGGATTTAGTTTTTAATGATGATTAGAGAGGATGGGCCCCTAAAATTTCTCTGGTAGAAATGACCTCCTATTAATTTCTGTTACTTGAAATGCTGAATTCAAAGCTATTTTACAGCTGCAAAACCAAAGGCACTGACATAAAGGAACTATTATCTTTGTAATTGTAGCAACAAGTACTAAATTTGTCATTGATTAAGAGAGACTTTTAAACTTTATGATTCTTCTGTTGTGGATGTCCCTTACATAATATTCTGGGCTACCCAGATTGCTGTCCTTTGGAAGTAAAATGTTTGCTAAAGCGTGAAAGCGTATCTTGTGGATTAGGAACCCTTTCTATAGTACTGCCTTTGTTTAATTTAATTCCTCCACATGTTTTTTTCTAACATTTGGTACTGATGGTTGTGGGAAGCCAAGGGCATGTTTCAGTACGTGGAGGGTGGGAGAGCCCTTCCCAGGTGAGTGGTCAGGGTGGGAGGAGTGCTTTGGCAGTGGGTTGCCGCACAATGAGAACAAATAAGTAAATCCCAGTCGCCACTTTCCCCGTGAACAGAGAGATTTTCCCTGCTCTGCTGAGTAAAGAAACCTAGGGATTTTAAAGCAGAAGGAGTTAATTGCCTTGAAAACTGGACCTGCAACATATATCCCATGCAACCTTAATTTTTGTTTTGTTTTGTTTAAAATAAAATTGTAGAAAGAGACTTTGGAAAATGCTGTTAGACCCTCCATGGTGCTGTTTTAGTGGGAGTTACAAGAAAGTCTGATTAGGAGTTAGTCCTTGATTAAAATGTAAAAGCAAATTGTAGTCTAGTCTAGGCTTCTGTCCTTGGGTTGCTGCTATTGCTAGTGGTTCAGAACAATATGCACCACACAGTGTTTAATAACTTGCTGTAATTTTACAGAGCTATAAATTACTTTGTATGATCAGCTCCGTGATGAATGTCCCAGAGGTGCCTATCTCCCTACTAGTGAGCCCAGAAGGACAGCAAAAGGCTGTGCTGATGGGGCAGGCTAACAGGGGCTGGGTGCCCACCACCTTCATCCCAGGGAGCACTGTGATGGCAAGAGTCTCTTTCCAGCCCTGCTGCCGGCTCTCAGTGGCCACGGCCACTGCAGGGGTCACCCCAGGACAGAGAGGCTTCCTGGGAAGCCTGGCTGGCCCTCCATGCTCCCTGTGGGAAGGAGAGAAATGATAGAGGAAAGCAAGAAAGGAGACAGTATTTATTAATGATGGTTGGCATGAGGTGGTTACTAAGTGAACAAAATGAGTGCTTGGGGCAAGTAAAATAAGCTCCTAAATGAATTGTAGAACCAAAGGTAGTTTCAGAAGGCTGCCCTGGCATGCCACGCTGTGATGGAGCATTAGCAGAGGGTGAGTAAGGAGCGTTGTAATGAGAAATGTTTGTCAGAGCAGACAAGTTTGTCAGACTTGTTACTCACAGGGCTGTAGCTGCCTCAGTGTGTTGGACTTGACTCCCTGCAACGTGAGCTCTCTGTGTCGGTCTGAATCATGCTGATAGGAAGCTCTGATGTCTCTGGATAGTACATAGAGGGATGCTGCAGGGAAAAATAATGGGAAAAGACTTACGACCCCTATCCATATTACTGGATGTACCATTAAGATGTGAGGAAGGACTGAAAATACAAAAATTAAGGGAGTTGATTGTAACTGCTTGCTTAGAATATTTTAAAATATTTTGTTCTGAATTGCATTTTTTTTTGTTTCATATTATATTTTTGAATTTATGAAAAAGTGATCAGTTTTTCATAGTAAATAACTGACTTTGAATAAAAACTCAGAACTTTTAATGTAGACTTTTAAAACTGGATTTTGGATTGGATATTGAAACTGTCAGTTTCTCAAAACTGACCTTTTTGCCTACATACAAAATTACATACAAAATATTGATGAATCAGCACATTTTTAAATATAAACGTTTCTCTAAAAACATTTGGCAGGCAATGTAAGTATAGAGAGCATGTGTGCAGAGATAGAAATTTATTTCTGGACTTGCTATGTGTACTGTGGGAGTTGGGATTTTCTTCAATTTCGCCATGAGTGAAAATTATCTTGCAAATCTTTTCTGTAGATACTTCTTTTGGCTGCCTTAGTGTGTTGCATTATATTGTGTTTTTTTACCATGTCAACAAAAACTGAAATGAGCATTTTGGAGTGAGAATTTTGTGTGCAGGTTCAGATGCTGGGTGCTGTGATCCTGGCCTAATGCTAGCACTAAAGGTGCTATGCTATGTCTGTGCTCCTGGCTGGTGTGGAATGGCACAGTGCGTTGGTGGAACGTTGACGTGAGAGCACAGCCAGAGGAAGGTGAGGTGCTGGTGCCCCTGCAAGGGGAGTCTGTGGGGAATTCTGGCCCTTGCTTGTTTTTCTACTTTAGCTACTGGGATCTGCACTAAACACTTGCACAATCATATTTTATGGTTATTGGCAGAAGTTGGCTTTCATTTAGCAAGGAGTGCACTATCAATCTAGAGTTCTCACGAATGATGTGTGATCAGCTAATAGTGTTTAAACTGCATTTCTCTGCCATCAGATATGTACTTCAGGGAATTTTCACTGAAACTATTGGAGCTCTTTTCAAGGTTTGGAGAATACAATAGAATAGCCAATGCTAACAACAATGAATTGCTTTTGTGAGATGCCCCAACACTTCAAAAATCGTCTCCTGCTTTAAATTCAGGGGACTGTGGGACTCTTTTGGACATTGCTGTTAGTAAGCACTTCTATGACAGTGAACTGTGTGTGACCAAGGTAACACCAGGCACCACTGAGCCAGGAATGTAATCCTGGCTTGTGGTTTACAGACTGGGGAGGCAGAGGGGTGTCCAGAATACTGTGGGGATTCATTTTCTCCCCTGGCAGAGGCTGTGCACCATACCCTGTAATCTTCAAAGTTCACACTCAAACTAGATGGTAGTAAGAAGGTAGCTTTTGCAAAATCCCTCCTACTGACAAGTGGCCTTTGCACAGTCACCCATCTTAAAGAAAATCCAGCATCTTATTGAGCAACTGATGACCCATTTGTCCTTTCTTTTTGCACCTTTCTTCATCACAGAAGAACATCCCAGTGTTTACTCTGGAGTTTCAGTGTAAGTGCTGGCACTATTGGGACACCCTTTGTAACAAGGCTATGGCAGCCTAATATTTTGTGTTTTAATGTAAATTGAAACATATCTGGGCTACCTTGGAGGCACCAGAATTGTCTATGGAGCTCTAGATTGTTGTACATCTGTGAAAGCAAAGTAAGGTACTGGGTAACACCCTACCAGGGATGCTGCCAGGACATTGAGTCAAATTCAACTGGCATATGTTAAAAGTTTGAGTGTATTGTTTCGAGTTAATGAGTATAGCTTTAACTCAAGACAAAAACAAATGTTGAAACCAGGTGATTATGGCTTTGAACCACACAAGAATTTCCCTTGTGGTTTTTTTTTTTTAATCTTTAATTCAGTTGAATAACATAATCAAAATACTTCATAGGAATGGTAAGCTTTAAAGTGTTTTACTCCAGTAGTGTGGCTTGGTCATTTTGTGGCAGCCTGTAACTCAGAAAGTGGTAAAAATAGCTTACTGCAGGTATTAGCAATAAAAATGAGCTTTAGAAACAGACCCCTTGAGTAATTCTTGTGATTTTGTCTTGTAGAAACTAATTGGACTCCTTTGGAAAGCTTTGCCACAGAGATGTATTTTGTAGGTAATCAAGTTTTAGAGAGAATTAATAATTTTCCATAAGAAATCTAACTCTTCTGTATATCTTCGTATTTTTATAATCATTAAGAATAACTATAATTATTTTTTCTGGAAGATTCTTCCCCCTTTCTGTCTCCATTTTCTAGCTACATGAAAGAAAAACCCCAAAAACAATTGGCCAAGTGTTTCAAGGACTTGTTAAGCCCTGAAGCCTTCTGAAATCTGAACATGCAAGACAAAGGAACTAAGACTGAAGCTTCCCACCAATGGTCCTCTGACAGCTGCCTCAGCTGGGAGCAGGGATGCTCACAAGTCTTGTACTGCTGTAAGCTGTGAGCTGTTACCTGTGCTGCAAAACAGAATAACAGTCCTGAGGTTCATTCTTTTCTTAGCTACAGCTGATTTTCCCATCGTGGAGTAGATTCTTCTCACAGAGGTGGTCATGGTCCTCTTTTATCACCTGGAGACCAGACCACAGAAATTTCAGAAAATCTGGGTGGAACTGGAATCAAATCTACTTCTTTATTATTTTGGATTTAGTGTATTTTGTATAGGTTTTATAGGTCTGAGCTATATTTAGCAACCAAAGTGAAAGCCTTTCCTCTCAGGGAATGAAACACGTGTTAACAAATCACAAGAAAATGCTTCAGCAGAGCCTCTGAGGCTCTGAAAGATTGCTTGATAAATTCTGATGCCTAACACTTTTTTATTCTTAATAAGCAGACTTTTACCTTTGCAATAGGCACAAGACCTTGAAATGAATAGAAATTCCACCAAGTAAAAATTGACTTTTTGGCAGCTCTTGAGGGGAGAGAGGTGGACTCTAGTGTGCCTACAATCCAGAGTGCCCCCTTTTGCCCGGGAGTTAGCCAGCAGTCTTAACAGAAAAGAAAGCCAAATCATTTATGCAACAGCTTTGGCATAACGCCTCCACATCACTGTGCCAGAAGCATTTCTGATGCAAACTAGAACCCTGGAGCACTGCCTTTGTGTATGAGGTGGATGTGCCCTAAATTCACAGTGTCTGCTCCCTGTGAGTGGCTGGAGGTGAATCCTGCCCCCACTGCTGCACAGGTGAAGAAGATTTGGCTCCATTGACTAAATGACAGCGAAGTCTTGGTTCACTTCAATAGGCTTTTACTGGTGATGCAAAATCTTCTTTTACAAATTGGTTATGAATCTTGGCTTCTCCAATGTGGTGTTCCTGAAAAAGTGCCTAAAAAACCTCTTAGACCCCATTGAAGATGGAGTTTAATCCTTTCTGTTCCCAAGTGATTATTTCTTCCTAGAGGAAAATTGGCTGAAATGTTCTAATAGTTTCCTGAAGTCAGTATGAATTTGGCTTGAGCTGGTAAACTGCAGAGCTGTAGTATCTAAGAACTGGGATGGAACAATAGCTATTCCAATATTCCCAAGGAGCATGGGTAAAAAATGAACATGTTCAGGGCCCTGCTTTGTTAATATGTGAGTAGTAATAAATGTGCATTGTGAAATTTAAGACCAGAACTTGTTGCCCTTGCTCTTGCTGTGGTAATCAAAATTATTATATTTTCCCAGTATTACCGTACTGATCATCCAAAATGCAAAAGCAGAACATGATGCAGTTCAGTGACTCACACCAAAGAAAACAATGCTTAATTACCTTTAATAAAAGCTGCATTTTTCAAGAAACTTGAGTCCCAGAACAGCCATGTTGAGGCAATCTGGTATTTATCAGTGAACACAGCCCCTTCATGGGACGTGTAAGTGCTTGCTAGAACATATGGGGAAGAACTGATTGATCCCTGAGTGTCCATAGCAGTGTGTGGGTTTGTCTCTGGAGGGTGCTCAGCTGTGGCCCACCCCAATGCTGTAGGTCCCTGGCTTATTCCCTGTTTTCGCCCATGTTTCATTATGCGTGTCAGTGAGAGGACAGGAATGAGCTGTTAGAAACACTTACTTGCCCCAAAAAGCAGCAATCATTTGAAGACCAAATTTAGGCTAATTATTTGATAAGCAATTAGATGGCAGAGGTACATTTTAGGAAAAAATGCGTATCCAGGACCAGCAGGGCTGTAGCAGGCAGAATTCTGCTGGTTGTGTCTGTGACGTGCAAGCACCTCTGTGAAAGGCTGACTGTCACTGTAGCCAGTTCTATGCCTGCTCAGACCTCTCTGAGAACCTGCTGCTCAGTCACACCTGTGGTTTTTTTTGGTAGCAGCAATACTTTACCTTTCTGCTACAGACGAAGCTGATTTCCTTCTCACTAGACACAGCCAGCCCCTCTTGCTCCTGGAGCTGCTTTTTGCCCCTCCCTGTGTGACACTATCGTGACAGTCTGCAATGGGCTGCCTGAATGAAAAATATAGTAAAAACATAGTTTTTCCAAATAACAGAGAAGAAACTCCAATCACAGAATTATAGAATTGTTAAGGCTGGAAAAAACCTCTAAGATCACCAAGTCCAACCATCAACCCAGCATCAACCCCATGTTCACCACCAACCCATGTCCTTAAGTACCACAGCCACCTGCTTTTTGAACACTTCCAAGAATGGCAACTCCCCCACTGCCCTGGACAGCTGTGCCAGGGCTTTGCAACCCTTTCCATGAAGAATTTTTTCCAAATATCTAATCTAAACCTCTCATGGTGCAACTTGAGGTCATCTCCTCTCATCCTGTCAATGGTTCTTGCAGGTTAGGGTTCATTGGGAATAATACGGTCCCAGTCTTCAAGCAGTATGTGATCCTTGTCCCTTGAGCATTTTTGAGCTCCACTCAAGGTTTCCTGGGCTGATGTAGTTTGTGGTAAAACCACAGTGAAGCACCAAAGTGACACCTGTGGTGCTGCTTGTGAAGGACCGTGAGGTGGGTTTTAGTCCTGTGTTGTTCTGGCAGTGACACATAACCTTGCTAGCCCAGAGTGTGGCCAGGTGCTGGGATGAGAGCAGACAGCTTGGAGCAAGGGAGGGATGAGCAAAACTGCAGCACTTTCCCAAACCACTGAAATCATTCTCCTTGCTTTGGCACTGATTCCTAGGCTTCTCTCTTTGCTTCCATGGGACTTCAGTATGTGTTTAAAGTTAAGCACATGTTTAATTCCTCTCTTGGATTAGGAACCACTGAAAACAGATAAAGTGTCTTGTATAAGAGTATGCAAACCAAAATGATGGTTGGCCTGGCAACAGCTGAGAAACTTCCCCTGTGCAAGAAGCTAGAGTACCCTGAGCAGAGGAATGCTTGTCCCCCCTTTGCTTGTCTATCTGATGACTGCTGGGAAGACCAGCCAACATCTGGATCCTCCCGGCCACTCAAAGGTGGTCAGCCCTTACTCAGAGCAGGGTGAATGGGTGCCTTCACTCAGGAATTTTTTGTGTAATTGTTCCTGCCTTTCAAGTTAAATGTATGTGTTTGATCATGGCTTTGTCTCCAGCCACTGACATATCCAGTGCAGCCTGCACAGGTTCTCAAGAAGATCCCTGTAAACTGACACGTTTGCATGATTTTTGAACATATTGTCATGGGTACTTTGATCTTTGCCCAACAACATGCACAGAAACATGGAATATCCTGAGCTGAAACAGACCCATGAGAACCCTTGAGTCCAACTTCTGACTCCACACAGAGCAACTGGAAAGTTAAACCATATATCTGAGAGCTTTGTCCAAAGAGTTCTTAAGCACTGGCAGGATTGGGGCTAATTAATGAAGTTGTTATTTTTTGTTACTGTAAGTAGCAAATATGCAACATTCCATGTTGGTACATAGGCAACTATATTATGGGTAAGGTTTCAGCATTCAGGACTGTATAGCCTAATTCCTGGTTTCTAGAACCTTTAGAAATAATTAGTAATGATGAAGATGACTCTTTTATTCAGCTGTTAACTTTCAACACTGAAGAGCAAATAGGGCCTTGACAGTCAAAAATGCTGAATAAGTTGAATTTTACAGGAGATGCCATGATGAACAATGCTACTGTGACCTTGTTGTTTATTCGGCTGGGTTTGTAATACCACAGTGTTTTGAAAGAATCATTTCCATATGAGCATTGGTGTGAGATTTTCCTTTCTGAACATACCTTCCTCAGCTTGTCATGGTTTTCACTGCCATGGAGCTGTGAGCAGGAACTTATCTGTTTTCAATTGGTTGCCAGAACACTCACGTACTTAGACTGTTCAGTTAAAACTGATTTATATTGTGGATATGAAGTTGCAGTTACAAGCTTTTGTTGAATAATCATCATTGGTAAAGAAAAAGCTGACATGCTGCAGAGAGATGAAATACCTCTGAACCCATGGGCTTTCATTTGAGTGGTGAAATAGAGAGCCATCTGCTATCATCCCAAGGGTTGAGAAGGGTCTAGAATGCTCCATCATCAGTCTGCTAGGAGATCTCTTTTTGATACTGAGTGTTATGGTGCATGTGGATGTTAGAAGGAAAATCCCGAATAAGGTCAAACCTCCCTTTGCTTTTCTTGCCACAGTCCTGCATCAGAGGGAGCTCTGCTCACTAACCATGATACCATACTGGGCAAGAGGGCAGTCTATGCTGAGCCATGTGTGGTTACAGCTAGAAAGTGACTCTAAACACTCCATGCCTCTGCTGCTCTGTTGGTTCTTGCTGAATGGCACATGCCTTTGGGCACAGATTGGGTGTGGAGAGCACACTTGTTTGGCAAAGAAGCCAAAGACTCTGGACATGAAAATTCAGTCTCCTGCTGAATGCTCCTCCTGTGGCATGACATCTGTGTGCCCTTGGGTAAATTGCTCAGTCACTTGGTGTACCTCCACTCATTTTCTGCAAAGTGGTGCACAACCGCATTTCTTAGGGGTTTTACAAAGGAAAATATACCAGAGGCGGGGAGTTGTGCAACCCCTGCCTCAGCCTTGCAACGACACCAGTCCTCCCTGGGTTCCTTGAGTGTTTCACTTCTGCCAGTTGTGGTGGGAGTCCATGGTCCCCCAGTGCAGAGCAAAGGTTTAGGTTAACAACCGTGTATTCCTTATACTCACATTCACCTGTCAGCTTTGCTCAGTTTCCCCGCGTGATTAAGTCATCCAGGAATGAGTTGAAAGGGTTGGATTTGTAATTAAAACAGGAACACATGGCTTAGTTTCCTTTTACCTGTTGCAGAATGTGGAGTGTGAGGCACGTAAGACATGAGCTGGATGTAAACTTCCAAGAGGAACTGAGTAATCATCTTGGCGATACTGCCTGGGGCTCACTGGCTGCTTTTGATGCAGCTATAGGGTTACCAGAGGATTGCTCACATCCCTGTGACTGTTGGAATCCTGGGATTTTGATGACATTTCCTTTCACTGTCTATATCTCTTCTATTCATTTGTAAGAGGGCGTAAGTTTTTAATTAGGTTAAAGGAATCCTAGTCATGTTTTTCCCTCAGATTCTTTCTCAAGGAATCAAAACTGAAAAGAACAGAGTTTTGACAGAATTTTGGCTCTGGTCTTCGGCTGGTATTGAGTCAAAATGTGGTGTGAAAAGTGTAAGCTTAGACTGTTCCCATCTGCAGTGAGTAATAATGGATTGCAGTATTTGGTTTGAGTATCAGCTGCCTTTGCAGCTCAAACCCAGTCTTTGCGTGTCTGCCTGGGGGTTTCTCTGGGGTTGGTTCTGCATACAGATGCACAGGTCTGTGCCCAGAGGCTCCAAGCTGGCACCCACAGGGCTCCATCACACTGCTGGCACCAGGGACCCACAGCACAGGCTGAGCCACCCTCAAACAAGACTGTAATTTGGGCAGGCTTTGTAAGAGCTCAGCCTGCCTCAAAGACCCCCTTGAAAAGTTTCAGTGGCTGATGCTTGCAGGGCAGCTGCCTGAGGCTCTCCTCTGGATGTTCCTTCACAGACCATTGGGCAATGCAAGAGAAATGTGTGAGGCAAAGTTGTTTGGTACTGTGAGTTAACAGCAGGTGCTTTACCTGCTGCTTTGGGCATACTACAGTCACTCTCTGAGGCTAAAGCTCATGTTAAAAGGGCAACTGTCGTTTGCTTGTGGAAAGAGAGGCAAAATGGGGCATATATTTAAGTCACACAAAGAATCTACTGGAAAGCAGAAGACAGAGATCAATTCTCTAAAGTCGGGGGCCTCAGCAACAATTACAAACCTGTTTTACTCTCGTTTACTTGCACTGTCATCAGGAGCTTATTTTGTTAAATCCCTAGAGGTCTCAATGCTCATTGCCTGCCACACTTGACATGATAAAATTGCTCATGTTAGTACGTATGTTTATTAACATACCCAGGAAACTCTTCTTGCAGTTTACTTTTGCTTGCTCCAATTGTACATTCTCCATCAAATTACTAAATCTTGGTATCCCACTGGAAACTACCATATCTCCCCAACTTGCTCAAAGACTGACCTAAGCAGGAGTGTTTTGATGTCGATGCCAGACTCTGACTCATGGAAGCATATCTTTCTCCGGATTTAAGACTGTGACCCGGTAACTTGGACAGGTGTGTCATGTTTGTGTGTTGATTGTTTGTGGCACATGTATTTCAGCTCCTAATGCAGCAGAAGAATTCAGAGCCGTCCTTGTTACTGTCAGACAAAAGATCACTAAGGTTTGGAAAAGAAAGAAATATTTGTTTGTGAAATTTCATCCTTTGGTTTTGCCCTTAATCCTTTTTCTGACCTAGGTCCAGGGTTGGTACCAGCTGGTGCCAGGAGATCCTATGTCCCCAGCTCTCCTCTCCAGCTGTGCTGCAGTGGTAAGTCCTCCAGCCATGTTGCAGCTGGAGAAGGATGCAGATGCAGATGGAGAAGCTCCCTGGGACACCCTGGGCTCTCACTGGATGACACCATTGTCACCTTGTCTGGGGTAGCAGAAAGGGGGTAGAAGGGCTTGTGCTCTGAAATGGATAGAACTGAAATTATTTGGCTGAGCACTTTGCACCCAGCTCTAATTTTAATATTTTAAACTTGTATTAAAATGCAAACTGATGAACAATCTTCTGGAGTGCCTCATCCATAGCTGTGAAGAATACCCACATCTTTTCCACAGAGAGGTAGTGTTGTGCCTGTCACTTTAGATTTGAATTCTGGTCTTTTAAAATGCATTTTTCCAGTCGATTTGTGTGCTACTTTAATTTTCTATTCTCTGCATACATAATAGTAATGATAATTCCAAACAATTATTATAATAACAGTATGAAGAGCTAATGGGTATTATCAGCTGTAGTAAGAATCTAAGGCATGTCTGATATGAAACTCACTGAAAATAACACGACTTTATGTGATAACCAAATTAAAAAAGGGGACTTGGGATTCAGCTGTTTAAGTAGGAACCTGTGTTCAATTTCTTGTAATTTTTAATTTTCATACATCTCATTTTACATTTGCCTTGTCAAAAATTATTTCATTATTTTATTTTCAGCCTTGCTACTTCTTTTTTGCTATTTAACTCTGCAGGAGATCAGTTTTTCACTTGGGTGTTCCTCCAGGTCCCAGACTGTGCTGTCAGTGGAGGGAAGGGTCCCAGGAGGGGTTTGAGTCTGCCTGGGGACTGATCAGTGTCTATTTTTAATTCACTTCAAGCTTCAAGGGCAGTGGAGTTTTTTTGTTTTATCATTGTTTTCTGCCCACCAGGGCTGAGCATCAGTTCACCAAGGCAGTTGTCCTGCCCATCCCTGTGTCTTGCGCTGCTGCTCCAAGCACAGGAGAAATGGTGTGGGTTTGGGAGTGATGCTTCCAGCCCCGGGGAGTTCTCAGCCGCTACCTCTCCCTCTCCCTTCTTGTTTTTTTAATGTGGAATTCCCAGAGTCACAGCACTGTGCTGCTGCCAGGGCCACTGATTTCCTTGACATAATAGCTACCCAAGGTTAATAATATTGCACCTTTTTTGTGTTGAAAACTACTAAGAGCATTCTCAGAGTGCACTGGGACTTGAGTATCTGAATTAGTGTCAACAGCCTTGGCTGTTTCACTTCTGTGGCATGAGCTGCCGTTACCAGAACCCAAATTACTCCCTCTGCCTCTACTTCTGCTCAGATCTCTCTTGTGTTGCCTTCCTTGAAAACCAATTTGCTTGTCTTTTCCACGCTTCCTTAGAGCATGTTTCTGAAGCTACCATGGACAAAACTGTGGACAAAATTGAGGGATGCTTACACAACTGCTTTAGTTATTAATTAAAGTCCAATAAGTCAGCTGCAGATAGTGAAGACAGAGAATTAGTCATCAAGCTGGTTTTCTTTCTTTCTAACCATTGATTTCTGTCAATATTAAGAACTTGTGTCTTGGCACTAAGATCCCTTTTCTATGCAGTGGTAGAACTGCCTGGCATGTTTTGGGCATAGCCAGGGTGTTCGCTCTTCTTTAGCTCAGATTTGGAGATGTGTTTCATATCTCCATATGCCACTTTGATTGATTTAGCTTTATTGTTTGCCTCTTGATTTTAAAAAAAGTTTTCACCTTATCACTTTCTGACCACAGAAAACGTATGTTAGAAATTGTGCACGACTGAAAGGTCAAGCTCAGTCCAAAGATTTCTTCTTGGAAAGGGGCTGAGGAAGCAGGGTTTACCATGTGCCCTGATCAGCCAACCTGGATCCTCATCAATCAGTGGTAGATGATAACTCCAGAGTCAGGGGGCTGAAACCTTCTGCTTCTTTCCCAGAATAGCTAAATTCAATGGCAATGAACAACTGGATAGTGTGGAACTCCCAGGATCTCTCAGTGCCTGCACTACATAAGCCCCTAATTAGATTGAAATGGAGGGAGGGATGGAAGATGTGTGGGGAATCAGGCTGCCGTGAGTCTGCTATTGATAGACTTACTTGAAAGACCTGTTCACCATCAGTGAATTATAACTTTAGCCAAGAGATTTCTAGAGATATATAAGAACATGTATGGCACTTTAGGCTCTTTGAAATTTCTATCGTGAATTTTTCATTGATTCCAGTTCTAAAATAGTGCAAACTATTTCGGTAACCTTCTGAACACCCTTGATATGGAGTAGTTATACATCCTATCCCTAAACAACTGTGAATGAATACTGTTT